>NW_010266637.1:0-28549 GCF_000690775.1 Eurypyga helias | reverse complement strand
GGGGGGGGGCACAGTGAGATTTGCAGAGGAACAGAGGGGTGGGTGAAGGTGGGTATCCCCTCCATCCACAGCCACTGTTTCTCAACACTTTGGGTCACAAGTACTGATGTTCCTGGATTCTTCACCTTCCTGAGGAGATCAGTGTTAAGTTTCTTGTGGGTTTGGGGTTTTTTTTTTCTCATTTTATTTTTATTTTGGTTTTGCCCAGAGAGGAGGGGGTTACAGGAACCTCTATGCCTCTGGTCTGTGTGTGAAAACACTATGTCCTTCCCCTCCACCATGGAGGAAAAAAAAAAAAAAAAAAAAAGAAGAGAGAGGAGAAGAAAATTTGTTGGGTATGGGGTTTTGTTCGGTGGCGAATTGCCAGCTGGGTTTCTTGCTTTGAGAGCCAAGCGTGAGTATGAAATGTAGTTTGAAGTGATGACAGGCATGCTAGCTGGTTTTGAGATGCTTTCTGTAAACAGGAGTTAAGGGTTAATGCATCCCGTGCTGTATGTATAAATACATGTCACGCCTGTACATATAATCATAGCCTTCCAAATCGCAGCTTCTGCATGATCCACTTATATGCACCAGTGGTCCTTCACACACACACGCATGACTGTAGCAGGGAAGATGAGTAAACTCACTCCGGCACATACAGTTCTAGTTCCCTAGCACATGCAATTCCTGGAGTGCCAGTCTGCCGCTCTCACGCTCACGTTCACTCTTCCTCTTCTCCCTCCCCTCCTTCAAGCCGTTTCTTGGGCTCTCTCTCCATCCTGCACACTAGTGTTCATGGTTGCTTGCATACAAAAAATCCTTTGCCTATCCTGCTGCACTAGCCTTAAGCCTGCGTGTGTGCACACATACACCCACATAGGTGCATATATAAGTGAAGAACATATATGTACCCTATCTGGCCTACTCCGTGCCTCACAGTCTGGCATTCACACTGAGCTGCACCCTTAGAGGGTATCTGGCTCTGACTGTCTTCACCCCCACATGCACAGTGCTTTTCTCTCACTTTGTGCACACTAGCGTATGAGTGCCATGCATGGAGATATGCCCAGGCACAGCACCCTCACTTCCCCTTTGCTTCTGCCTTTACACACAGCCTTGCACACACTGGTCTCTTCTATTTTGCGTCTACTAAGCAAATTCCCACACAGGCATCCTGTTGCAGCCTCGCTTACCTGTCACTACTGCATGCACTCGCTGCAAAAGCCCTCGGATTTTTGCCACCTTCTCACGTTTGCCGAGTGCTCCTTTTCCTACAGTCTCACTTTTTCTGTCTCCAGGTTGTGTACACACGCTCTTTGCTGTCATATATTTTCCTTCAAACTTGCATTTTCTGAACTCTGGGTTGTGAATTCAGCATCGGCACCTTCCGGCTGACTTCCTTGCTGTGAAGTGATTATTTCTGAAAGGGGAAGAGGGTTTTTTCCAGCACATAGTATGTACATGGGGTGAGAGGAGAACCTGCACTTGTGTAACAGAAGTAGCTACTGTCGGCAATGAAGTTGTGCAGCTTGATGTGAACTTCCCTCTGCTCTGGAGGGGTAGGCACCCACCTGTGAAGGAAGATGGACACTGGCAGATCACATTGATTCTGAACATTGCCCCTCTCTCTGATGCATGTTTCCTAGCCTGTGGAGCCATGGCGCTTGTTCCACATAGTGTTTCCAAGTCACAACCCTTCCTGAGTTGTGACAAGAGTGTCCCAGTGCCAGCAGAACCAGGAGGTGGTGTAGCCCTTTCTTACAGGTGAAGCTCATGCCAGGCTAGAGGCGTTTACAGGCTTTTACTTGCTGGTTTAGTGAGTTGTTGTTGCCACAGTCGTATCAGCCACATCTATGCTGATTTTGAAGGCATCGGGGAAGGAAGGTCTTTTGAGGGATGTCTTACCATGGACCTTCTGAGAAGGCAGAGGCTACCCAGTTGCCCTCCCTGGGTTTTGGGATGAGATGGGGGGTATTCAAACCTGGAGCTGCTTTTTCTACTGCTCCCAAACTTCAGACATAATATAAAACAGATCAAGTCTGATGCTGGATCCAGTTTCATAGCGAGTAGTAATTTCCTTTCTTTGGTCTAGAGAGCGAGAGGATGGGGAAGCAGGAATATTGGGGCTGCATGGGAGGAGCAGGGCACCTCACAAGCAGGCCCAAAGGAAATAAAAAAAAAAGCAATCACCACCACTTATTTCAAATTAATTGTTATTCACTGAGAGCTGTGGTAACAAGCCCTGGACACTTTCGCAGCCCTGCTGAGCACGATTCCGGAGCTCTTGCCCCAGGATCTGCAGCGCTGGCTCTGCCACAGCCGGACCGTTTCCAAGCGCTTCCCGGGCGCATCTCCCCAGAGCCAGCCCGCTGAGCCTGTGCCTCTGACAGCTCCCCAAAACTTGTCCGCGCCTTCCCTCCCCCTTCTCCTGGCTGTCCCCTTGGGGGTGTCCCGGTGAATGCCAGCGCAGCTCCTCGCCTCCTCCTGTTCTCCCAAATCCACCCAGCGCGGGGGGAAGGGGAGATGCGGGCGCTGGGAGCAGGGCACAGGCTGCCTCTGCCAGGGGACGCGCCCCGGCTGCCTGGTCCCGGGGCTTCGGCACAGACACACGCTTTGCTCCTTGGCTTAGAGGACCCGAGTCCTGCACGGAGGATTTCCTTTTTTTTTTTTTTTTGCCACTAGTTACTATGTTTCCTGAATGTCATGGTTCGGGATTCCTGCGTTTGCCCGCTGCAGCGCTCCCAGCCCTCGCCCGGCGGCGGGACGGCTGTGCCGGGGGCTGGGGGCAAGAAAGTACCGGCACCCCCCCGGCCCTGCTAGGGGGTGGGATTTTCCAGTGGCATGCTGCAGCTTTTCCCTGGAATGGATTGGTAGTGTGCCTCGTAGCTTCTGAGAAAGATCAGATTCTTAAATTGGCCCCAAAAGATGAATTTTTCCTTCCCTAAGTCAAAAATGGGGTGCATGGGGATGGGGAGGAGAAGCCAAATTATTTGAGTCTATCAAATACTGCATTTTGATAATTTAGAAGAATTTTGTGTTGATGTCTGTGCTTTTACCTACTATTACTCTAACTTAGCTGTCAATATGAGAAGTAATTTTGATTTCCCCCTGAGCATTTTATTTAAAAAAAAAAAGCCTTGACAAATTATACAGCATTTTCTTCAGCATTGCTTTACATTGAAAATTCTCATAAACAAACTCTTTCCTTGACAAATAACAGCCGTCTGAAATCAGCAATTTGCTGAAAAATCCCAGCTTGTTTTAACAAACCTTCCCTACAGCCCCACCTCATTGGTTAATTGCAGGAGATTTAATGCTTTAAAAAAAAAAAAAAAAAAAAAAGTAAGTATTAAGGTACCTTCAGAGTCAATTTAGTGAAGTAGATGCTTTAGGAAAGACCATTCAGAACTGCTACATAGCACAGGCAGCCTTTATTTATAATGTATTTTTTGAGCTGCTCAAAGGTGTCCATAAATGGGGAATGAGCCTAATGAAAGAAATCACAGAAGCACCAGAGTAAGTGGAGTAGGATGCTTTCGGTTGGTATGCAGTACAAATGTTATCCGTAAAGGCTCGTGTTTTATAACGTTACTGGGCAATGTGGGTGTGAAAAATGATGTGTTTGTTAATGCGCGAGGCTTGTGCAATCTATATGGATGGAAGTGTGTACCCAAGTGTTTCTGTGCTGATAATGTGTAATGGATGGAGAGAACAGAGGGAGGAGCAGGAGTGTACGTGTGTGCGAGCGGTAACAGTGTGGGGTGATTGTGATGCAGTTGGATAACATTTAGATGTTGCCGACTGGAGGAAAAAGACTTTTTCTGCTCTCCTGAATATACTTTTCTTCCTATCTGTTTTCTCTGTAGAATGAGGCAGGGGAAGCTCTCACAAGCTGGATTGTATTTATGAGGCAACGACTCATTCCACTGCCTTGCATTCCCTTAAATGATGAAAAGGTTTGATACCTAAAACAAAACACTTTTCTTGTAGGTTTAAGACAGGGAAGAGGCAGAGAAGGCTTTTTATCTGCAAACAGGGAGCATTTAAAAGATATCCTAAGTGTTTCTTGTAGACCTATCCCAGTACTTCAGACCATTTGAGTCAATAATTACCCCACCAGTAAGGACCTGTTTCCCCTAGCTGTTATTAACCTCATCACTCACCTACCTAATCAGAGGGCTTTATTATGATAAGGAAAAATTTGTATCATCTTTTAGTCTTGGAGATCTCCTCTCACACAAGAGTTTTACTATCCATGTCACAAATACCCTATCCCTATGTTTGTGGGTTCTCCTTTTCAGCCTGTGTGCACCCATGTGCATGCTGGTGGTCTGAGGAGGAGACAGGTTGTTTAAGAGTTACTCTTTCCACCTCTTTTTTCACCTGCAAGCAATAGGGCTCCTTCCAATCAGGGTGAGGAATATGGCTGCTATCATCCTAGGCTGATGGCAGAGCCAAAGGTTTGGAAGTTCACATCCTTAGTGTGCACCAGCTACTAGGTGCACACTAAGGATGTGTAAGCCTTTGGTTAGGCCAAGGGCCTTGCCTTGCCAGTAGGCACTGTGCTTTAACAGGTTTTCCCTGTGCAGGAGTCGTTTGCTTGGGAATGGGTCAAAACAGGGATGTTCATGCCTGGGTCCAAAGGTGATGTAGCCCCTGCAGCAGCAGCTGGGTACTCTGTGCAGTTCCCTGGTGTGGCCAGGGAGGCTGGTGAGGCAGTGCTGGTGATGAGGAGCTGTAGCACTGCTCACTGACCCGTACACTCTATAGTGAAAACAGGTGGCAAACGGTGGTTAAGAATGAATGCAAGGGAAACCTCCTTTTCTGGGCAAATCTGAATGCCTGATGGGCTTTCTTGTACAAGAGGATCAGCTGAGGTCGTGGTCTGACAGATGTTGTTAAAAAACTGAATAATCTGAATGAAATCCATAGTGGTACCAGACAAAGGCATCCTGGATATATATAAAGGATCTAAAAGAAACTCTTCCGAAGATGGCTTGTCTTGAAACCTGGTCCCTTCCGTAGGGTCTGCCTCCCCGTGACCTCATGGATGCAGGTTTCTTTATTTCTTTGAGGTTTGGCAGAGTGCTCCCACAAAGGGGGCAGTTCTCTCCCTTTTCTGATGAGGTGTTATTGGCTATTGGGAAGGGAAACATGTAGCAGGCAGGTCATGAGCAGTGGGATGAGGGAGGGAGCAAGGAAGGAAAAAAATGGAAGGCTGTGGAGTTTTCCAACCAGGAAATCAATAGCATATCAGCACACAGCCACTGGGATATGAGTATGCAATGTAAGTGTGTAATCACAGCTCCCTCCCCTCTGCCCCTTAGCACTTACATTGATGGTGAGTTGCAGGCTGGAACCAATTAATCCTTACAACCTGCTAGGAGAATAACTATTAATATTCTTCGGTGTTCCCTCTGGCTAATGCACATGCATGGAGTCCGGCTGTGCTTGGCCCTCAGTAGCTGACCCAAAGCTACATCAGGAGCAAGAGCAAGGGAGGCTTTTGCTGACTGTGAGCCCTGCAGCTAGTGCTCTTCATTACCTGACTTCCCCCTGCATGGGTGCCGGTGAGGTTGACCGGGTGGATATATACTCAGGTGTCTGACAAAGGAGTGATTTGCCTGCAGGAAGGACGGGTTATTTCAAGGGTTATCCACAAGTTTTTTGATGTGTAAACATGTTTAGACTTTTGCCATTGTGGGCTCATCTTCCTGTATGAGTACCCTTTGCCTTGTAAAGCTACCTGTTGTACAATGAAATCATTTGGATCACACCATCCAGTTTTATTTACGCCTGTGTATATGGTCTGTGCATGAAGGTATGAGCAGAGGCCTTTTACTATCTCTTCTTTGGCTTTTGAGAAGACACATGAGCAAAACAGAAGATGATGGTGGAGATGTGTATGTGTGTTAGTGCATGTGTTTGCATGTGACAAAATGCATACATTGCGCGGTACAGGTGATGGCGCTCTGTTAACAAATACGGTTCAGAGTTGTGTTTTGTGCAAGGGGAATGTTATAAAATGTACGTTCAGTAGGTGCATACAGAACGATTACTGATAGGGATATCTGTGTAGCTGTGTATGCTTTTGGAGTGACCATTATTCACAGCAGATTTACATCCTATCTTGACATGGCAAGCGATTGCTGCAGTGAAACAGAATTTTTACTGTGGCTTGGCTACCCCTCCTCATCTTTCTATGATAGCCTCAGTGTAAGGTGGCAACTTAGTCACATTTCAGTCACCTGGACATGAAACACAGTGTAGAGAGTGGAAAAGACATGTTTGACTCCTGTACTTTCATGGGAGAGTTTCTGGGAATTAAGGAAGAAGATAAAAGGAGACTTTCTTACATGTGCAGGCTGCACAATTTAATTAGACTGACGTATTAAAAAAATAGAATCATAGAATTTTTTAGGTTGGAAAAGATCTTTAAGATCATAGAGTCCAACCATTAACCTAACACTGTCAAATCCAGCACTAAATTGTGTATTTCAGCATCTCATCCACATAAGGTCTTTTAAAATATCTGCAGTGATGGAGACTCAACCATTTCCCTGAGCAACCTGTTCAGGTGCCTGACAACCCTTTCAGTGAAGAAACTCCCCTGGTACAACTTGAGGCCGTTCAACCTGACTGAGCCAACCTTTCTTTGATAGCTATGCTATCGTGTACTGTGTGAGCAAAGGATTCCTGGGCTGCCTGTAACTTTGGTAAACCAGCAAGTCCGCACTTTGGTTGCACCTGCATCAACACAGTCTTGCTGGTTTAACAACCTCAGCAGCATGGATTCTGTCTAGCATACCTGTGTTTTGTCAAGTCTCTGGCTTACCTAGCCAAGTAAAAGCAGGATAGGCCTGACTGCAGGCACGCCCCTGTGAGATGTTCTGCACCACTTCTAGATCTTCTGCAGAGACGAGGAAACCATTCGTCTGGAAGAACCTTTGTCCTGTAACAGGGTCAGGGCTTTTACTAATAGTATTTTCTCAATGATTCAAAGAAAAAAAATCTTAATTGTACTAGCTGAAGGTACACAACCTCTCCTCCATTTCCATCTACCCTAGGTGCCTACTGGTGACTCTTATAGTATCCAGCAGCCACAGAGCTGCAATGGATTGGGCTGCTAATAAAAATAAAAATAAAGTCAGGCTGCAGCATGAGGTAAATGAGCTGTGGCATTGCCTCAGAGGGACCTAGAGCTAAGGTCAGCAGTACAGAGACTTCCCTTTCTTCTGGTCTGCTCTATGCATAAAGGAAAAGGAGAAAAAGCCATACTGGCTGGGCTTGCTCTGCCCATCCTGTTGTAAAGCTTTGTAGCTTCAGGCTTCAAGGGACCTGACAAGTCCCTTGCTTGTAGGCTCTGCTCAACCCCTGGTCAACCTGAAGAGTTTCTGTTCTTTCTCTCCCTCCTCCTGCTGCTCAGTACAATCCAAACAACCACAAGAAGCAGAATGAGATACTCCCAAGATGTCCTTGGTCCTGAAGTGTTGCTTGAGCTGATGAGAAGGAGGAATGGCAGTGTGCAAGGTACTGTGGAGGCAGGAGACTTCAATCCCCAGCTTGCTTTGCCATATAGCAGAGATCTTTAGAGCTCCAGCTTTGAGATTCATGCAGACCTGGGGATAAGGAGCCTTGAAATTGTTACAGAGGGAGGCTTAGGAAGACCTTGATTTAGAAGAACCCTTCTTATGAAGCTGCCACCTTTCCTTGGTGCCTTGGCTACCCCTCAGATGTCCTGGGAGATGGTAGGACCCTTGGAAGGTTTTTTCCTGAACCCTCCCTAAGTTTACCAGAAGTTTGTTGAAGGAAAGAAAAGTTTTGCAGAATGTTTCTGCCTCACTGAGTTGACGTTTTTCTAATAAGGAAAAGAAGGTGTTTTCTTGGAAAAATTCCAACTCGAGTTTCAAGAACAGATTAAGGCACAAGTGCTTAAAGGCTTTTCTGCAATGTGTTATCTTCTGTCATAAGACTACATCAAAGTCTCTACTATTATCTAAAACAAAAAGGCTCTAAAAATTGTGGCCTTCGTGATTGTGATGTAAAACCTGAAAATACAACCTGAGTGGAGACCAAGTTGCTGGTGTCTGTCTGGAGTCTGCAGACATCTGAAAGAGCATCCTCAGGGATCTATCACTCCATTTATTCCCCTGGGGTGTTAGGTCTGAGTGCTTCCAGGTAATAGTCCCTTGAGAAAGGGTTTTCAATACAGCAAGGATTGTGGTAGTCTTGGTCCTCTCCACCAAGAGTTAGATGTTGTTTCCCTAAGAGAAAATTCTCTGGGAAACCACTGTTGACATGCTTGCCTCAGTAGCTCTAAAGTAAGGGTGACCCTTTCTTGGTGGGCCTTGCCACTGCTTGATGGGACTGGAACCTGAAAGTATACATCATGTAGAAGGGTTTTAGCTTGTGTTGCGGATTGTGTCTGTGTTGGATAATGGGAATATTTGTTCAGTTTGGCTTGTGACCATTCCTGGCCAGACTGGGAATTGTAAAACTGGAGAAAACAGTGGTGCATATTCACAAAATTACTCTCTTAAACAAGAGTTTTAAAGGCTCTACAGAAGGTCTACTCCCACTTTTGTCTGGAGTTGGATTTCCCTGAAAGAGGTACAGTTGATGTCACTGGAGAGGAGGGAATGTCCATGACATGGGACTTATATCGTGTAGTGCTGCTGTGTCTGAACCAGAGGGTGATTGTGTGCATGTGTTTGTGTGTGCATGGCATGTGTGGAGACTGTGCTGTGATCACCGGAATTACAGTCTAGCCAGATAACGAGCTGTTGTTGTTTACAGCGCTTGGTTCCGGGCACTTCAATTCCAGAAAGATGTAAACAAAATTAGAGGGAATTCAGAGGATTGCAAGGAGAATGATTAAGGGGCTGGAGGGACTGACTTATGAGGAATGCTTGTGAGAGCTAAATATATAGCTGGTTTTGGCTAAATGACTGAAGACGAGCTATGCTAATGATCAAGGCATACTGGGAAGGCGTGAAGAATTGTCTAGTGTGGACTAGAAGCTACAAGTGTGTCTCATGGTAGAAAATTTGGAGGTGGGAAGAGAAAAAAATTGGCAGGAGAGAAAAATACTTAATGGAAGAACGAGATTAGGTGGTGAAATAGCTTTGTTAAGAATTGTGGCGGAATTGCTGTCATTTGGGATATCTGAAGTTTGGCTGGGCAGAGCCCTGGAGAATAATCCATGCACTACAAGCTTGAAAAGGTCCCTTGAGAGACAGTCTAGATGCCTTAATAGATTTTTATGCTGTCATTAATTTCTGAATCACAGCTAATACTTCCACTCTGACAAAGAACCATATTCTTTGAAACATTTTTCTTCCTTGCCTTGTATTATTTCTGCTGTGACGCAGATACTGGTGCAAGACAGGCTCACAAGGAAGTCTTGTGCTATATTAACAAATAAAATCCTTATCAGCTGCCTAACTCAAAGACTTTTTTCTCTTTTCTTTAGTCAGGTTTTCATTCAGGTTTGTCTGATAGGTGGGCAAAGGCAACCTGCTGGACACTCAGTAAGAGGAAATCCCAATATTTTTAACTTTGTCCCATAAGCAGTGCTAGGCTTTGACAGTTTTCCCATTGCCACATATGACGCCTGTATATCCTCTGCTCTTTCTCTCACACACTTGGTGACTGTAGGGCAGACTAGTCCCTATAGGCTCAGAAGTTGAAATGGTTGAGCTTCTAGCATCTCTGGCATCTCTCAAGATCTGAGTCATCCCAGGGCCGTCTGTGAACTGGAGGGTGGTGAGCCCATGAAGGAGGCAGAGGTGGAACAATGTGGTAGGAGGTGATCAAATTCTTTGGTGGATGGGGGAGAACTGGCAAGCTGGTTTGCTCTTATCTTGTTTGCAACAGAACCGGAATAGGGAAGGCTAAATGGGTGGTGTTGGCTGCTCAGTTTATCTCTCTTTTGGGGGAGGAGAACAGAACGAATTGATAGGAAGTTTTGTAGCAGTTGCTGTCCTAGCTGGCACCATGGATTTCCAGAGGTAATAGGTATTGTGGTTGAGTGAAAAAGCCAGGATACATAATGGGGATTGTCCAGACTGAAGTTTATTTGTGCTATGGATGCAGACCCAGAGAGAGTTCATCATAGTTTATTGGCTCAGGTAAATTGCAATCTGTTTCCTGGGCAGGAAGCAAGGATCACTGCTTTGCATTGCAGTCCAGACTGATAAGTGTTGCTGGATCTTTCCCAGTCTGTGCAGGGCCAGTTTGGGGGTCTCAGCACTCCAGCAGTGTCAGGGAACAAAGTGTGGATAGAGCTGACTCTGGTTGGAAATTGATGCATCTTAGCTTGGATTTAGGACTAGCCTTGGTATGAGCAAGGTGGCTGTTGGTAATGGAATCTTTACCCCCATGCTCCCTAGTAGAGTGGGAGAGCATGTTAGCTCAGATTTGGTGCAATGGGAGTGAACTTGGGCTCTTGATCTGAAATAGGGACAAGAAACACTATAGACTTGAGTTGCCTGCGCTGAAATGGCCCATTTTTCGTGTTATAACGTCTGCTTTAAGAAACATGTAAACCCTGAAAAGAATACAAAATCCCTCCTTTGCTTTTAAGTAGAGTTAGTTGGCTGTGTTTGTGCCAGAATGGGAAAACTGGGAAGCATGAGAAATTCAGTAAAGGATGAAGAAATAGATGTTTGGAGACTCCCAAGGTGAGATTCTGTATTGGCAGAGATGAGTTTTGGTGTTGCAACGTAGGGTGGATGCTCGTGAAGTTGGAGAACCTGAAATAGAGATCCAAAGACCAGTGACTGCTGTTTTCAGGTACTGTTTAGGTAGTCTGTATGCCCTCTAGTGGCATAACTCACGGAGGGAGATAAGAGAGCTGCTGCTGCATTAATCAAAGGCAATATCTCTAAAAAATCTGGACTATATGTTTGGAGCCCAAACGATGAAGGTTCTCTGTTCTGGCTCACTGCAGAGAGAGGAGTGGGGTGAGAGAGAGATAATTTGTCAAGTAATTATGTTTGTTGCATGCAGCAAATGGATTTGTTACAGCACCTTTTAATCATTGTTCCGTGGGATTTTGCTAATCTCATTCTAACCCCAGCAGAACATTTGTCGCTTCGCACCCAGCTGTTGAGTCAGAGCACGGTGCTGCCGCCTCCATTAGATATTGGCGCAATGTCATAGCAGCAGGAGGCCTCGAAACACACTCCTGCAACTGGCTGTACAGGATAGAGCTGTGGGGTTGCCCTGTGGGTTGCGTTAGCTGTAACTCAAAAAGATAAACACAAAATCCTGTAGGGAAGAGGGTGATTGGTGGCATATTTGTGGCTGTATTTCTGTGTGCCGCGTTCTGGAAGAAAAGCCTAAACATTTTAAGTTCAAAATTTGAAATAACCTAGGCATCCATTCTCTAAAATTCCTGTTCGAGATATCTAACAGCAGCATTATTTAATAACAATGTTCACAGGAAGGGAGACTTCGCAAGTGAAAACTTCTTTTGCTTTACCGTTGTTCACATAGTTGAATGAAGTGAAAAAAGTGGATTGACACTATTTAGTAACAGCCTTTGTTAGCAGTCAGAGTTGGTGCTGTAAAAATGATCATGCAAATACACTAAAACAGATGATTGTTGGGAAAATGTGGATGTTTATTGAAAGTTGGTACAAAGAAGGATTTCTCATGGCTGGGATGGCCTTTCTGAAAGAAGCAGAGACTGATTCTAAGCCAGTGAAACACAAGATATTCAGGTCTATGTTTCTGCTCCAAAATCTGGTTATGCCACAGTTCAGAAACTGCATTAACCCCTGGACTCTGATCTGCTTTGGAGTGGTTTCGTTTTCTCTCCCAAGTCACACTTTTAGCAACCGTACACGTTAGAGTTAGAGCTCTGACTTCCAGTATTCATTGTGGGGCTTGCATTAATTGCTAGATAGGAGGTGAGCAAAAAGGTCTGAGCCTGCCACACAGACACGAGGGAAAATAGCTCACACTGCCAAAGACACACGAGCTACATGCCTCCCTGCTCTGGCTTGCTGCACTGAAGGGCAGGCTGTGGGAGAGCCCCCACGTGTCACAGCTGATGGCTGGGGAGCGCTTGCTGGCTCTGTGAGCAGAGGTGGCAGCAGGAGGACACGCTCCCTGCAGGTATTTCAGCGGGTCATGGTGGGGATGGTGCTGTTGCTGTAAAATAGAAGGCTCCAAATCAGGGTTTGTTTGCTGCTGCTGCCAGTTTATAATCAAAACGAGGGACCAAAGATGTGCTTATAGCAAAGCAAAGTAGCCCAACAGCTTCTGTGATGTTTACCTCCTGCACCTGGGTCGTATGGAGAAGTTGGGTATGACCTAATGTTGGTTATAAACCATGAATCCTGTGTTGGACTTAACATGAGATTTTATTTGTTGTTTTGGGGTAGAAAGTTGTCTAACACCTCTTGCTTCATCTTTTTTTCCCCGCCATTTTGGGAGGCTTTTGTGTGGAAAAACAAGGAAGAAAAAAAAAAACTGTAAGGGCTATTTGTCTGTTTAAGTAGACCCAATGTGGAGTCCCTAATCCAATTGCAGGGAGCAGAGGCTTCGGGCTGTCTCTTTCTAGCAGGTTGAAAATGTATTGTTTGATTTAGTTGTCCTCTGCAGCACCTATTGCAACTTGGGGCTAAAAATATTCCAAACTGGTACATTTCTGCCAGGGGAAGAAAAGGAGGAATAGTTGTAATGCATGTGTCTCTTGATCAAAGACCATTCTGCCCTCCTGAGTGAGGATACCTTTACCCTTTTGCTGTCTGCTGGCACTGTGAAATGCAGTTTGTTCCTGTATGGTTTGTTCTTTTTGACAAAGGTACTCCGACCAGAGGATCTTCAATCCTCCCTGTGATGGCAGCAAATTTCTTATGGGGTCTGATCTGGGGCTAAAGGGTAGCATCTGGATAGCCAGGCATATTATTTAGCTTGCAGAAACTATAGGACTGGTGTTGCAAGTGCAAGAAGCAAAGCATTTACCCAGCTTCTTAGATTCAATATTGTCTTGCAGCGCGCGCAGGCTGGCAGGTAGAAAAAATGCTTTTTCATGTATAAACTTGGGGATCTTTGAGTTGCAAATGACTAAGAGACAATAAAACACACATTGCCACTTTCACGGGTACCCTTTTAAAGCTAGAACTGCACTTTCAATTAACTCTACCATATATGGCCAAAGTCGACACTGCATAAAACTTTGATAATTTCATATTTTAAAAATGTATCTGAAAGTCTCATTCGTACATCTTCACTGAAAATTTCATGAATTGCATATTTCCTGGTGTTAGATGTTCAATAAACTTAAATAATACAGCAATTTACATCTAGAAGGTTTGCTTTAATACTGAAGACTAGCTACTACTTTTCTGGATTGAGAACAGCTCTTTCTTTTTATGTCTTCACCAATTAGAAAGGACATTTTTGTTTTTCTGAAATTGTTGGAGATCTGTACTGACCCCTTAATAACAAAACTCTGACATCAAGAAGATATGTGACGTATCAGCATAGAGTTGGACATAGCAATAACCTTTCATTTGAACTTGATGTTGCATCATTGTTCATTTTGTGGGCATCAGTGCTGGATCTATTCAGAAATTTTCCATCAAAACTCTTCTGTATTTTAGTGTCTTCTCAGCTAATTGAGGAACTTGGGGGCAGAAGGAAGACCAAGCTTGAATGAAAACAGTTTGTGAAATCCAGGATGGAAGTTACTAACGCAGAGTGTTTCCTGCACAGGAGTAGTCAGGTTGCTGGGAATGCCTTCCTAGATGTTCGAGACCTGAGCTGAGCTCCCATTCTGAGAAGCTGAAAAGATGGGATGTTCTATCCATTAATGCAGACAAGAGTTCCTGGGGTACCCTGCTAATTTTAAGCAGCACACTATTTCCATGCCCTGTTTACCTTCATGTGACTGACCTTGGAGAAATCACTGGAGATGTGAAGAGATTTTTCTGAGCTTTCTCTGCAGCTCTTTCCTCACTTTTCATCCTCTCATTTCAAAGTTTTTCCATGGTCACCCAGTCTTCTCATCCTCCTCATTCTTACAACCAAGCTGAGGGGTGTAAATATGCTCTACCACACTCCTGCTTTTTCATACGTGGTCTCTATGCTCAACTACAGATGTACAGGAGGCAAAAAAGGAGACAAAGGTACCTATGGCCATCCTGGGACAGCACTGCTGCAGACAAACATCCATTCTTAAGGTGTTCTGCTGGCCATGACGGTGATGATTTCTGAGAGGGGCATTTTAAGATTGCCTCAAACATCCCAAGTGGTGTTTCTCATCAGGAGACAGCTTCCACTCCCTCCTGCAATAGTGTTTAGTGACCTTTGCCACCAGTCACATCTAAGACTATTAAAAAAATATGGTGTGTACTATACCTTCATCTGTCAGCACCTTGACAAAAATATGCCAGGCCTTGTTAAACCCAACTGACCGTGTACAAACCAAAGACTAAGATATTTGCTGAAGGTAATGAGTTAGGTTGGTGTCAGAACAAAGAGAACCTGGAGGACCCATTCTCCACCTGGTATCAAGGTGGACATCATACTCCACACTGTACCAAGTGTAGGACTTCTCGTTTGGGTCTCCATGGGCACTGACGTGGGCAGTGCTGATGACAGAAAAGGTGAAGCAGACAGCTGGGAGGGACAGGGTGGCTCCGTGGTGTCTGTAGAGATGTGTGGAGGATTAGCAGAAGAACCGGAGCGCGTTTGACAGCCGTGTGGGGAGGAGGAGAGCAGGAGCACTTCTGACAAGCTCTTGAAGCCCTGTTTGCTTAATGGGAGCTCCTGCAAAGTCACGGGCTGCATAAGCAATCAAGAGAAGATGGCTTCTCCCAGGGCCCTTGCAGCTGCAGCAGGCTATGATAACAGAAATTAACTTCATCTCCTTTGTCTTGCTATCCAAGTGCCCCAGAATAGTAGTTATGAAAACAGTGCTGTTTAATATTGTCTTTGATCGAGCAATCCGACGGGAGCCCTGGGCTTGTTCTGCTCAGCTTTGTTAGTTTCAGACCCTAAGGCAACAAGCCGTTGCCTTCAAAGCCTAGGTAGGGCTGCATTAAGTGCAACGCGCGCAGCAGAAATCCCAGTTTGTCAATTCAAATGGCACTCACCTAGCAGCAATGCCTGCGTATTTAAATCTGCAGCACCGTGCGGGAAGCAGGGCACACACAGCTGTCCCCTCTGGAAAGAGCATGTCTCAGGAGCTGGCAAACAAGGAAACACCCTCAAAAGACTCAAAAGGAAACAATGCAGGGTGGATTTTTCCCATTATTATCCAGTATTAATATGCTGGCTTTTTGCATTTGCTGTCTCCTGGCCTCCTAGTATATTAACAGCCAGGAAGAGGTCAAAGTGTGTGCTCCAGGAGGACAGCCTTGCTGGAAAAGGAGGTTCCCATCCATCTCCTTCACCTACCTATGGTAGAATTGTGTGTCTTTCCTTCAGCTGTCGTGCAGGCCCTGCATGTACACCTTGACCAAGGCCTCCATTCTTGTCAGACACGAGTGCTGGAAGCTGCCAAACCTCTGACCAATGTAGCTACCAAGAGTCAGCTCCAAGGTACTTGCTACATCGCCAGCACATAGTATGAATGAAAAAGATGAACACTGGAGGGGGAGGCTCGTGAGAACCACAAGGTCAGAAATAGCTCATCTGTTTCTAGATGGATGCTTACCTGAATGTATTGGACCCAAATGCAGGAACTAGGGGTCTCTTTGCTGGCAATGCTGAGAGATGGGACTACATGCTGACCCAATGACTGGTGCAGGTTTTTTTGTTTAGTCTCTTTCATTGCTGAACTGTGAGACTCACTCTACTTTGCTTTCCCCTCTCAGTAAAACAGGAGTGCGATCAACTTCTGCTGGGCACTTTTATGGGGTTCATGAAAGTTATAAACAGGGCAGTGGCTCTCCTGATGCCTTGAAGAGCCCACCTGTCGGTACACTTGGGGCTGGTGACCATGGTGCATAACCTGAATATTCATGCCTGTGTAAGCTACATACAGGGAAGCGACCTGGAATGTGGTGTGCTTCTTTCCCCTTATTACGGAAACTGTGTGGTCCCATTGAAATAAAGGATTACCATATGTATAATGCTTTAAATATAAAATTTATTTAAATTTGGCAAGTTGGAGGAGTTTCAGAAGCAAGTAGATTAGCAATAATATTTCACATGACAAGAATAACACCTGCTGGGACTGTAGTCAGGGTAAGATTTAGACAAAGCACACAAAGACTTCAGGTATATGTTCTCTCACAAGCCAATTCATGTTCAGTTTCTGGGAGCAGATGTTCCTGAGCATTGTCAGAGACAGAAAATACAACAAGGATCTCTCTTCTGTCTTAGCAGTACTTGTTTGGAGGAGGTCTTGTTACCAGCAGTGATGCTCGAAGATTCTCTTCAGTTTAGCATGCAAGCAAAGTGACCAACACTATTGTGTTGTTCCACATCTCATTTATCTTATGAAGGATCAGGAAAAACTCTGGACAGCAGTTGAAGATATTCTGAGAAACTCTGGTTCATTGCTTGCCTCTTGAAATTATTGCTGTTTCTCTGATTGTGTTCCAGTAGGACTCTTTTTCTATCATGTAAGGCAGGACAATGACAGTGAGAAAAATTCATTGATTAGACAAGCAAGAGGAACATAAATGATGGCAAAAGCTGTGTCAGTGAAAGGTAACTGTGCTGCAGAGGAGGGAGTTGCTGTGGTGAAATAATTTATGTTCCCTCTCTGAACCTGCTTAAAAAGGCAGCCAAAATTTAAGCGAGTGTGAGTGACCCAGGGCTTAGTGCTAAGAGACGGGACTTTGGGGTCCCCCTCTAATGCTGTCCTTGGTAAGGCACTACTCTGGTCTCAGCATTTCAGTGTCATCTTCTGTTGAGGGAGTTTTGGAGAATTTTAAGAAGAGGTTTCAGATAGTCGGATGCTGAAGAAGTACAAATAACTTCAGATTATGAGTTATGGGAGAAAAGATTCAGCTTGTAACTTCTAGCTTGATAACTCAGAAAGAGCTCTTGGATGCAAAGGAGGTGGATGGGGGGCAAAGGAGACTGGAAATTAAAATAAGCCAATATCCTAAACTATATTTTAATTGAATTTTCAATATCTTCACCTTGGATATTATCATACCAGACATTAAACCCATACACATTATTCTGTAACCATATACTATCTACAATAAAAGCACCAGCTATTAAAATGGAAGAGTATAAAAGGCAATTTCAGTATACCTTCAGAATTGTTCAGTACTGTTGCTTATGCAATATTTTCTATTTCTGAAAGCTTAGAAGCCTGAAATTAAGTAAAGGAAAAGCCTTTTTAGATTCCTCCCCACTTGACCAGTGCAAGCTCTTTCAGTACAATGACAGTTAAAATCAGCCCCCTCAAATCCATGCTGTTTAATTACAAAGGAAAGGCACAGTATTTCAGAACGGAAAGATATGGGTTTGTTAAGATACTGGACTGATCCTCAGGGGAGCTGAGCTTAATTCCTGCCTTTGCCACAGGCTTTCTTTAAGTCAGTCCATTAATCAGTTTATGCCTTAGCTTACCTGTCTGTGCAATGAAAATGAAGACAAAGGAAGTTCCAGCCCCATCTTCCCCCATGCATAAAAGATGCTCTCCCTGTGATGGGTCCCACTCTTATCTCTGCCTTTTTATTATTGTTTGGTTTAAAAGTGTGTTGCTTCTTGGAGAGGGACTTTTTACAAGGGCCTGTAGTGTCATGACAAGGAGTAACAGGTTTAAATTGAAAGTGGGGAGATTTGGATTGGATATCAGGAAGAAATTCTTCCTGGAGAGGGTGGTGAGGCACTAGCACAGGCTGCCCATAGAAGCTGTGGATGCCCCATCCCTGGAAGTGTTCAAGGCCAGGCTGGATGAGGCTTGGAGCAACCTGGTCTAGTGGAAGGTGTCCCTGCCCATGGCAGGGGGGTGTGTGTGGAACTAGATGGTCTTTAAGGTCCCTTCCAACCCAAACTGTTCTGTGATTCTAGAAGGGAAGTTCAGCTGATCCAGGCTTCGTTCTTTTGAGTGTTCTTCTAGCTTCACAGATAAACATGGTACTATACTGATTTAAACTGAGACAAAGCCTTTGCCATAAAAACTTGCAGAATTTAAGCCTATTGGATCATTCAATCCATCTTGTCAATTATCCTTACTTGTACCTTGTGGAGCAGAGTAGTAGTCCAAATAGTTAAGGATGAGATCGAGTTTTTGTTATGAAGCTAATCTTTGTTCCTTGATACTCCTCATAGACAATAAAGAACTGGTCAGTTCTGCATGTGACTTAGCATTTTTGTGTTGAATTTGAAGTAAATTAGATGATACTTTTCTGACTTTTATGTGTAAAAAAAAATACATGTGGTGTGTGTGATTTTTCACTCTAAGAGTATTGATGAAAGTGTAAAGGATCTCTTCCTACCTCTATTTGTACTAACAACAAGGAAAAGGCGAGACATTTTGTTTTCCTGGACTTGTTGACTCAAGATCAACACAATTGGACCAAAGATGAGTTGACTAGGCTTTAGTATTAAAAGTTAAAATTCTAAATAGTGAGATCAGAATGGTTCATTGACTTGTTCCCATAAGCAACTTCTGGAGGTGTAGGCTTTCATTAAAAAAACATGTAATTCTGTCTTTGTAACCCTGCCTCTCTTCCTTTTCCTGTATCAAGAAGGAGATTGCTCTAATCACGGATCCCTGGAGAGATCTGTCATTGAAGAAAAGGGAAAAGTTTCCACTATATGCTAATTAGAGAAGCTGATTGGAAATTGCTACTGTTGTAAACTAGTCTTTCAAAGTTCCTCAAGCCCTGGGTCCTTGCTTTGGGGAGTGGGAGGGAGGTGAGACAATCACCCTTCTGTTCTAACTTGCTACGACCAGTAAAGTAGCAAGAAGGATGTTAGCTTCCCGTTTTCCTCTTCTGTCATCAAACAGCACGACTGGACCATTCCTCGAGGGCTCTCCTCAAACATTTACAACCGGCAGCAGTGTTGGAGCTGTGGATGGCCTCGGTCGTAAGAGAGCATAGATTGCGATGAATTTTTAGAGTGAGGGCGTCTATTGCACGAGGGAAGACAAGGATGTGGGGAGAAAATCATAAGGAAGGCTGTGAGGCTGGGCCCATTGGTGCCTCTTCCCTGGCTGGCCAGGCTCATATCCATGTTTATTGTGACATCCTTTCAAAAGCTTTGCTGTGTTCCATTTCCTCTTCCCTCACCTATTCCCTTTTTTAACTTTTGCAAGATGTCTTGGCAAAACAAGGGTCTTTCAAAACCACTCTCAGCTATATGTTGGCATTTTCTTGTGTTTGCAATAGCATGATGAGACAATGTGGGAGTGAGGTTGCCACACTTCTCATGTATTTTGTAAGAAGCAGCAAAAATCTTCAGTGACAAACTATTCTTCTTATATGTTGTGACAAAGACAGGGAGCAATTCTGTTTAGTCACTGAACTCACCTTGACTCGTCTCATGCAAATGCCATAATTCAGAATTTCTTAAACAGTGGTCTGCAGTAGACAACCATTGCTTCTCGATCTATATAATCTGTGGTGTTTTCAGCTAACTGAAGACAAAGGTGCCAGGGTATCCCTAGGGAAACAAAAGGCAGGCTCCAAATTATCAATTCAAGACTTCTGGAGCTATAGTTTGTTTGCCAAGAACAAGGCTTCTGTACTACTGGTCTACTGTGTAATTAGTGACTAATGGAACAACAACCCCCAGTATATTAATTGCTATTGTAGCTGTATACAGAGCATTGTTCTCTCCGTGACAGACATATAAATTGTGTGCAGCTATATTGTCCTTTCCAGAGTAGCTCTCTCTAGAGTTAGGTGTCAATAATGAAATGTGGCTGTTCCTTGTGGGTGGATAATGTTATCTCTAAGGGCTTGTCTAGGCAGGAACATGCGGGAAAGTTGATCTGAATTAAGTAACAAGGTGGGTTTCAAGTGGATTATGTAAACTGTATTAAACTAATGCGTGCACATGCACTTGTTCGGAATTAAAAATGGCCTCCATTTGATTTTGTTTAATTTTCCTTTAAAGGGAATTAAACTAAATCGAATTAAAGACACTTTAATACTGGCTGAAAGTGCGAACATTAATTGTCTTGTGATCCATAGTAAAGCTTAAGTGTGTTATTTTCCTAAGAAAAGGGTAAAGATTCTCATTGGACATTGCGGTAAGCAAATGCGAAAAGTTGCCTTAACCGTCCATTTTAACACTCTGAAACTCAGTGGAAGTTTCATCCTTTTAAACTTTTTTCTTTTCCTTCTGAATCCCTTGTGTAAGTTGTGCAGAAGGCTAGTGAAAGTATATTTTTAAGTAAAAACATTTTCTAAATTTGTATAATGTGGGAAGGGTTGTACTTTTGGGGGTTTTTTTTCTGAATCCTGTAGACTTAACTCTTCCCTACAGTGAAATGGAAACACAGCAAAGAGAGTAATTTCCCCACAGAAACCCATCACGAGCTGTCTGTAGAATCCAGCCTGAGATTTGCTGTGGTCAGCAGCAATGCCTGCCTGCTCTGTGTCAGTATGCAGATCGTCTCTCTATGAGGTTGGGAATTTGTGATTCCATATTCTGTTGTTTGGATCCTCTTGTCTTTCCAAGAGGAAACCTTGGTCTTACAGCTGTGGAAGAAACATTTTATTCTTCCCAATATTATTAAATGAGATAGGATTGCCCATCTGATATAATTGCTGCTAGGCACCTCTTTGGAAGTCTTCCTGGGAACTGACGTTCTGCACTGCTGAAGGTCTTCTCTTCTGACCTACTGTCTGAGCTGCCCACCAGCTCGTATGGGTGGGCAGTGAGTATGGGACTGTCACTCCTGTGCTGTGTGGCTGAACTGAGAGAATGTGAGAGGAGCAGTTGGAAGGTGGGGAGGAGGAAAGCCAAGCCCCAAGATCCCTCTCTAATGCAGAGAGCTTTTCATGAAGTCATGTTAAAATGAGCAGGCAGTCCATGATTTGAAGTGAAATAAACCTTTTGAGCCTGCAGTTTTAATTTAGTGTTGATTCTGCTCTTATTCATCCCACTCTTGCGTGATTTAGAAAGAAACCTTTTTTCTGTGAACCGACATGCATTTGTTTCAGCTCTAACTTTCTAGATAGAGCTGCAGTGAGCTCCCAATTCGGTGACTCGCTAATCCTGGCCAGGAGTTAGGAAGACCATTGGTATTGACAGCCAGGATTGCATTAGTGAAGGAGAGCTGTATTGAGCAAATTCAGTGAAGAATTCCCTTTATATTTCTTCTAACATAGTTCTGCATTCCCTTAATGCAACACACTACGCCTGTCTAAGTACTTAAATCTGCATGGGCTCTCTTCTGTTTATTAGAAATAGCAGAGCCAATTTTTATACACATCATGAACAGTATGTCAGAGGCTAATGAGAGCATGTATTTTCTTTTTTTTTTTTCTTTCATGAGAAAGCCAGTGTTTTCTTGAATACTAACAGATGCATTTTCAGTGCTTAACAATAGAACCTCAGCTTAAAAGGTCCAGGCATTGTTCAGATGCCACTGTCATCTGGAGGAATGTCACCTAGAATACAGGAGCCACCAAAGTGCAAGTACAAAAAAACCCACCTGTGCTGCAACTTCAGCCGAACACCGGTGTGTTGCTTCCATATCTATGGGGGAATAATTTTTCCCAGAATTCACAGGTGAGGAGGTTTTAGTTCAACACCCTCTCAGCATATCTGCATTTCTGGCATCTCCTGCCTTCCAAATATTCATTCTGCTGATGGTCTCCCTGGTTGCTTTGTCATGTAGTTTGGACCTAGTGTTTAGAGAGCTGAGGGAGGAAAAATGTAGTTGAGTGCCTGGCAGTCAGGCATATCGATAATCCTCTCCCATTTTGTGCTCAGGCATCTTCAGTGAATGTCTATGGGAAACCCTGTTTGAGAAGTTTTCTCATGCCATATCAGTATCTTTCTACTATGTCCTCGTCTCTCATAAACTTTTTGAGGTTAACATTATGTTGCTCTGACTGCTGGTGTGCTGCTTTTGTGGTTTTACTCTATTTGTTGGCATGCGGGTCATTATTAAAAAGCACCTTCTTGCAGCAAGTGATATCTGCCCATATACCCCATCTAGATGATTGACTTGTTTTAAATCAGATATTGCTGTGAGGTGCTGTGATAAACATTGACTTTTTAATGAGAACCATTTTATATACTGATAAACATGAGGCCCAATTTCACTGTTTGTTCTCCAGCTATAAAAGTCCTGGAAATACGCACTGTGTTCCTATACTGGTTATTCTCTACCCTAGTCTGGCACACACAGCAAGTTCTTACTGTTTTAGGCAGACATCTGGGGCACAGGCACCCTGACTCATGAGGAGGAGGAGGACATGCTAATGCAAACACTACTTCAATGGTTGCACAGAGCTTATAGGATATAATTTGCTGCAGTCTGACATACTCATGGAAATCAGAAAGCATGTATTCTTTTGTTTCCTATGCTATAGTCCTGAGCTTTTAAACTTGCAGTTTTTCTACAGGGAAGATCCTGTTATGCAGATTGAATCATATTGACTAATGCAGAGATTGTCTTCGGAAGACACACTCTGTTTAGGCAGGGCAGAAGGCATCCTGGTGAGTGAAGGATTGAAGACTTCATCTTCCGCAGTGATTTAGTTATAGATACAAATATAATGACAGATTCAATTTTTCTATATCCATTTAGCTTCACTTGTGGATGCTTATTTATATTGCTTTAAACTTAGCTTTTTGTGCACTAAGTTTGTAAACTACCGTTAAGCCATTTAAATAGCCTTTAGAAATCTGGGCTTTGGTGGCTCGGGAGGGCAGAGCCCATCAGCTGTCAATGAGGTTTGAGCTCTGATGTATCTAAGTCATTTTTGAAAATGAGTCATCAGTCTGTGAGCTGCATGGACCATTCTGCATGCAGTGAGAGCTGGCACGGAGAGAGAGATGACAAGATGGTGGAACCACTGACTCTTGGGTTGCAGGCTGGAGTCCTGGTCTGAACTTTTTCTAGAAAACAATCTAGAAAAACCATCTTTGTCCATAGCATCCTAACTTCAGGAGAGCTTTTTGCTACTAGTCTTGCATCCACAGCATCCCTGTGATGAGTGCAGATATATATACGAACAAAGCTGTAGTGACAGATTTTGCATGGTTATGACTAGTATTGCTTTACTGGTAATCTTTGTTTTGTGTTCATAAATCCATAATTACTGTTCAAGTAAACCAACAGAACTTATGATTTTCAAGGCTGGAAGTGTTTTCTTCCATTACTAAGAAGGAAAACCTCATACATTATGCATGCCTCTACAGGGCCTTTTCTTCTGCAAGGATGTGATTTCTTCCCCCCCACCCCCCCTCCATCCTCCAGTAGACTTTCCCACCTCATCCTGTGTGGGAGAATACACAGGATGGGATGCTGAAAAGACTTGCAAGTTTGCAAGGCCTGACAAGCTCTGGAAGGGAACAAGTGGTTTCCTGGTTATTTTAGTGTTTGGCTTCTACTGCGTGTGAAGCAGTCTTGAATACTACAACTCATTTGCCTACCTCTCTTTCTTGGCCTGTAATGTCTGGAAGCAGGTAAGTCCTAGGACATGGCTGTTGCATGAATGAGGAGGTTGAGTTTTGCCATGTAGGTTGATCGTTAAATAATTTGTTGCAAATAAATTTGATATTTGGTGTTTGAACTTTAATGACTTCTTGCAAATTGGTGGCATGAGTGGTGTCATGTCCTGAATGGGTAAGGGTAGCTCTTATAGTGAGGGTGTGATCAAAGAGCCCCATGGGCAGGGGCAGTAGCAAGCCTGAGAGGGAACAGAAGAGGGGAGCTTGAGAGCTCACTGAACTGAGACCTTTCCTTTGTAGGTCACACGAGCCTTGCCTGCAGCATCATTCCTAGAAAAATCAGGCTACTGTAGCATTGATTGGTTGAGGCCAGAGCTCAGATGTAATTTTCTCCTGTCGCATTCAGAAGGGCCCAAAGTAATTGATTTCATGTGTACGCGTACAGCTTGCATAGCCCAGCGATGGAGGGTGTGGCTGTGTCCTGCTCTGGCTCATTTAACTTGCATCTGACCCAGGGCTATGGCAAATTAGGGTTTGTCCCTTCACAGTGGAAAGCAGCTCCTATTTACAATATGCTGACTGTATTATCAGCCATCAGCATGCAATGGAGAGAGAGTCCTCATGGAAAAGTCTTCTGCAGGGACTTGATTAGATGGCAGGGAGAGGCAAACAGCAAACCCAGAACAACATGCCAGTACAGGTTCTGTTAATCTGTTTGTTTCTCTATTCAGCAAATATTTGGGTTCTCTCTACCCACACTTTTTCACTGGGAAAAAAACTTTGGTAAATATTCATATGTGTGCTCTGGACTCAAGCAGGTTATTTTGGTTTGAATCTAGCAGCAATGGACTGCATGGAATTGATGATAGTGGTAGAAAATGAAAACAGCAGACTCTCCAGTGTACAGGCATGGATTTCAAAGTCAGATCACTATGTCTTCACGTGCTACTGCTGAGTAACTCCTTACTTTTAACCTATTCTATCACTTTCCTGCCACATCTGCCAGAGAGGAGAAGCATACTTGGCTGGGAGTCAAAAGGTTCAGTTCCACTGCCTTCAACTACCACAGTCTTCCTTGCAAACTTTGGCGGGTTGCTTTGCTTTTTCCTGAACTCCATCATTCATCAGTAGTGCCAAGATAATACCCAAGCCTTTGTTCCACAAATACTAAATTCTTCATGTATCACTGTGTGATCTCTGTAAATGCATTATACCTATTAATAACTGTTAATGTGGGAAGATCAATGCCAAGATCAACATTCCTTCATATTTTGATTAGCGCTTACACAAACTGGGAGCATACTTTTCTCTGATCCATTCACACGATCACAACTCAGCTGCGAGCCCCAAATGCAGCAAAGGCGATGCATTATACACAGGAGAAATTTTTATAGCCACACCATCTTGATTACAAGATCACTAATTTTTTATCTTGCTGTGCCTCTTTGTCTTTGCAAATTATGCATCCTTACGTAGCAACGGGCCCTTACTAGGGGTGTATATATAACATTTAGTTTGGCTGAGATATTTAGTTACAGATTTGTACATCCCCACCAAAGAGGGATGAGCAAACCTCTTCTGTTGTAATTGGAGTTCTAAAGAGCGTATCCTCCTCTACACCAGTGATTTTATACTGTAGCCTATCCATGGTGGTAGTCAAGCACTTATCTGTGTGACTGTAGTGGTAGTGAATAGTGTCACAAGCTTTCATAGGCTGGTGGATGCAACTCTAATATTTTTTTTTATTAATTTAGGGATTTCTTGCTGTTCAGGACCTTCTTTCAGAGTCACTTCTATTTTTTTTTATTACCCTTTGATTGGCAAGATGAGTGTGTCAGTGTTATGAGTTTTTCAATTTTTGCAGTAGGAAGACCTTTAATCCAGCCTTCCTGCAGGGAAATCAGTTGAAATTCCCAATGACACGTGAGTTCTGTCTGAAAGAAGGCCTTGTAGGACTGGGGCCCAATTATATTACTTGACATTTTACATAGTGGTATCAGAATGCTTGTCTAACAAATACAAGACAAAGTCTGACCAGAGACAGCTTGCAACCCAATAAAATAATAATATACACAGCAAGCCAATTACTTTACTGTTAAATTGCATAGAGCAAGAATGCACCATCCACATGGTCTGGCTGTTGGTTTTGTGGTTTCGTGGTTCACTTTGCTTTGGTGGGTATTTCTTTTGTGTTTGTGTATTGGTTTTACTTTTTTTTTTTTTTCTCCATTGGTCAATTCTAGCCCAAAAGGTCCACTGTGCTGAAGAAAACCAATCAGTTCATGTTTCCAAATGTCTCTTTCAGTTTAATTAGATTTGGCATGGAAAGCTTTTAGAGGTAATAGCCATTTGTGGGAAGTTGCATGGGTCACACATAGCTTCTGCTACTTCTCTCAGGCTTTCATTTAAATAATAGTATTAATGGTTTGAAATATATATTTCAGGTTTGCTTTTCATAGGAATGCCAAGCTAACTAAGAGACAGAAAAGAGAATTGTAGTGGTTGTTGTTGTTCTCAATGTTTTCTTCACTTGATTTCCTGGGTTTTATTCTCCCCCTCCCACCCCAGCACAATGTTTAGTGATTGTACGTTTAAAATGGGTATTTGGGAAAGGGTTTACAAAGCTCTCCTCTTCAAAGCAGAGATGCTCATTATACTCTGTCCACAAAATTATTTGGTTTTTTAACTTATTTTTAGCATTGTTACTGCAGTGTTTAGAGAATTATATTTGTTATGAGGAATATGGACATCTCTAATGGTACTGTGTCCCCTAATTGCTGTGCTGCAAGGCCTGGCAAGTGGGTTCCTTTGTAGCTTTACACTTGACAGCTGAAGCGTTTCTTGCCGACTAAGTTCGCAGCATGCAGGATGCTCGTGGGCTGAATCCTCTTTCAGCCCCTCGCCAACCAACAGCGCCTGCGCAAAGCGCTGCTTAGGCTGTATCTTCTGTAGGCTGTTTAACGGCTAGCAAACCGTTTCCCACCGATGCTGGCCGCGTGGCGCCTCGTGGGCAGACCCCTGTGTCTTTAGTCCAGGGCATACGCTTGCCGATTCCCAAGCCTTTGGCACCGCCTGCAACATGCAATCATGGATTCCCCAGCCTGGGTGAAGCGGGGGGCCTGCAAAGAGCCCCCTGGCCCACAACCCGCCATGGAGCGGGGTGGCACCACGGTCGGTATCGATCCGTGCCTGAGAAACCGGCGACCGTTGTATTATATAATTATTGATGTAGCTGGAAAATGCCACAGGCGAAGCGCAGCTCGCTATTTGTTATGCTGTATTGTCTCTCTCGTCTGCGTCGGGCCTCTGTGTTTTGCCTCTTGTGTTCCCATTGCATGTTTATTTATACCGTGTGCCTTTAGCTTTCATATTTCTCCTGCGAATCCAACTCGGAAAAAACAGCTCTGGTTTTCGTTCGGGAGAAGGGAGGGGTGGGCTGCGAAGGAAATTATTTCCTCCAGACACTTCAGGAGGCCCTACACTGAATGCAAAATCCGGGGAGAAGGCACAAGTGGTGAAAAGGGGCTTGGGAAGCAGAAGGCCCTTTTTATCTCAGCGGGGCCCACGGGACTGCCAATCTTTTGATAAAAACGTCGACTTTAGAAGCAGCTGTAATATATGGCCTCATCCATCACATGGTTGGGACAAATGGGCTGAGACCTAATTTGCAGTAGCAATTAACTGAAGTCCAGCCGAATCCTCTCCAAAGTCCTTTGGGATCACACGTGCTCGGTACTTACGCATCCCCAGAAAGGGGTGAAGACAGCCCATCAGATGCTCCCTGGTGCAGGAGCATGCCCTGCAAAAGCCCAGGAGCAAGGAGGCTTGGGTGATGCTGCATCAGTCCCGGGAAGGTGTCACGTGCTGGGCCTCGCTAACAAACTCTCCCTGATGAGATCACAAGGAGACGGTTGCAGGACAGGTCTGAGGTGTCTTGGCAAATGTAGAAACAGGAACATGGGAATAGGAAAGCGAAGAGTGAAAGAGGTAGGTAGAGATGGGTGTGGGGAGTCTGCAGCTGGAATAATGTGTGTGTGAGGACAGGTGTGCTTTATGAGCAAGGTTTCCAGGGCAGGAGTGAAGGGTTAGACTTTTCCAGACATTTGTGAGGTGGGTAGGAAGGTTCTGAAGGTAGAACCAGAGGCATGCTATGACGCGTGTGTGAGACCCTCACAGCATCAGCCCCCTCTGTGCCTGGCGGTAGCACCTGCTGGTACTTGCTACTTCCACTGGAGCAGAAAGTCATTAGTCAAAATTTAAAGGGGAAAGATTACAATATGCAGGATTAAATAACTGCACAGACTCCAGGCATCTGCAGGACACAGTCCCGTACCAGCCAAGGGACAGACCAGCTGAGGAGGTTGGGATAACAGGCCTTTTTCATTACGGAGGACTGATTCATTCCCAGCACGTGCAATGTATGTATGGGACTGTGCCTGTGTGTATGGGACTGCCCTCTCCTGGAGGAAATACGCTCCGCTCTCCTCTTCCTCCCCTTTTTGGCTTCTTCAGCCCTGTGCTGCTTGCTCTGATGGAGAGAGTGCAGTGCGGTGTGTGCCCAGGTACCTGACATGGGGAGTGTGGGCAGAAGGCCTTTATAGAAAAACTAACTAACAAACAAAAATATCTCTTGGGACCCCGTTCAACCCTCTGCTTTCAGAATCGATTAAAACTTTGTGTTTTCTTAGTAAAGTTACAGACCGCATCGGTGGGCTCCATGGCTCACGCAGCAGCAGTCTTGACCCAACGCACTGTGTGCCAGCATCATTGCATGGCTGAGAACCATGAGATGGGATGGCAGATATCGGTAGTAGTATTTGTGCTGTACCTCAGAATGCTGAGGGGAAGCTGAGCTCTGGGAACAGGTTACCACTGGGATAAGAGGGATTCTTGCTGCAAAACTGACTGTAGGGTCTGCTGGTGGATGATCCATGGGTCTGAGCTTCTGCATCTTCTCTTGAATAGCCAGTGGCTATACTTATATATATATATATATACACAC
>NW_010266636.1:3165-44788 GCF_000690775.1 Eurypyga helias | reverse complement strand
AGTTAAAAAAAAAAAAAAAAGGGATACCAGAAGTACTGGTATTGCCATACTTTGCCCTCCCAACCTGCTTAATCTCGCAAAACTGTAAACTACGAGCAGAAGATGAGAGTTTTACTTCTGTGGATACGCTCAGGTTATCCAGACCCAACATACTCTGCCAACATATTTCAGTAACTATTGTGTAAATTCAAGTATTGTCCCATCACTGTGATCTGTTTTAGAAATACAAAATTACTAAACCAGGACCCAGCTACAACTTTCTTTAGGGCTGTCAAGTTACATAAGGAGGAATAGAGACACTCGATGTAACTAAATCCTAGCTGAAATAAATGGCAAGCTTCTTTGTTTAAACAGGTCAAATCCCATAGTCAGCATTCAGAAAAATTCAGAGTGAAGTTAATGGGATTCTTCCATAGACAATGATAGCAAATTGGCCCCTGTGATAATGAAAATAAATTAATTCTGTAACTTCAAAGATTAGAACAGATTAGGGCCACCAGGATACTTTTTTCTATTTCTATCCTAATATAGGTCCGATTGCATTATATTTAGAGGGTGACAGTTTCATCAAGGCACTTTCTCAAAGTTACAGCAAAACATGACAACATTCACCCCTGTTTCAGCCACTAGTCATGCTGCTTTACGTTATTTACTGGATCACAATGATCATATCCTTCTTTTGACCCTAAACCTTGAAAAAATACCACAGACTGTTAAAATACTTACAGTAAAAGCATCCATCTAATCTTTCTACTCGAGCAAAACAGTATGCTCTATCAGGAATGAAAAACTGGTTTCACTGAGGCTCACTTGACATAGGAATGAACCCACTGAGTATGGAAGGTAAAGACAAAGGGTGTTAAAATAGGAGTGAAATGTTGCAAGGAGCGTTTCCCCTTAATGAATTACTGGGAGATTTGTAGCAGGCCAGCCAGGGTAAGTCTTTCAGCATGTGTATCCAGAAGTGTCATGGACTTGCTGCACTATATCGTTGCTGCCCTTTCCATGAACTGGGCAGTTTCCTTTCACCAGTTTATTTTCACTTCTATTCTGGCAGCTGTCTACAGCAGTAGGCATTTATCTTAAATAATTTGCTACTTGTTGAAGAATTCATTGGGGGGGGGGGGGAAGAAGGGAAATAGCCATTCTTGGTGCACCATGTCATAACTGATTAAAAAGAAAATTCAATAAAGATAAAACAGATTTCCCACAGATTTTTTTCCCCATTTCAGAGATCTTACACATATAAATACATTCCCCCACCCCCAAGCAAAACACCATCAGAACTTGGTGATTAAACTTTCCAGTAATTGAAAGTAACAAAATCTGTGGAAGCTGTTTGCTGTTACTTAAATCCTCCAAAGGATTTTTCTTACAGAAAAAAGATCAGTGATGACTGCACTAAAAACAAATCTAATAATAATAATAAAGTGTTAGGGCTTTTCCTTTTTTTTCCCCACTATTAACCTCTTGCAATAATGAAGCAAAGCCTTTATTGCAAACTACCTGTTCCTTTGTTCAGCGACGAACCTCAAGAGCAGAGTTTATGGAACAAAAAGACAGGACAGTGGAAATTCAAAAGGGAAGAGCTACATTTGATGGGGATTTTTTCTGAAATTTATTTTACATTACCTTAATTTCTGTGTCATGAGCAAAACAATCATTTGCCCAGTTTGTAGAATACTGTGGAAGAAAGAAGTCCATGTTAAGTGCTATTGGCAATATAAAGGGCTGTTCCAAGCAGGAAAAAAAAAAAAGTGAAAAGAAAGAAAAAAGTAAACATTTCCATTCTCCTTACTGGCTACAGTTATGGGAGGCTGGCAAAGTACATTGCAAAGCAGACCTTACAAAGTGTTTGGTAATTTTTATTAAATAGGAGTGAAAGCAAAATGGGTTTAAAGAGTAAAAGTAAAATTACATTCTTGTGTTGTACATATGAAACCCAAGGGAGCAACTGGTGTTCCAAGCACTGGTTGTTACAAATGATTTGATGAAAGACCGGTAGCTGTTAAACTTTAATGCTTTTCTAGGCTTTATACAAATTCTGTGAAGTCAGAAGTTCACTGCAGCAGGTGAAAAACCAGGCAAGCCTCCCTAGCCCTCATTTTCTCTCATTTGAATGCAACAGTTTACACTGCAAGTTTGCATACTGTAGCCCCACAATAAAGTAAGCAGAACCGTAATTTGCTATTTAGAGTAGCTCATCTTTCCAGACTGAGCTAGCACTAAAACTAGCCATTTCACAGCTGTAGAGCTAAAAAAAAAGGAAAAAAAAAAAAAAAATCCATTGCTTACATAACACATTCCTTATATTTACAAAATGCATACTGTTCCTGTTCCACTATCTCAGAAAAATTTCAAAAGCAGAAAAACAACAGACAGTGTTGGAAACAAAATATTTTCTTTTCACCATAAAGAGTGAGTAATAACTAACTGGCATTCTCCAAATGGAGATTAACAATGTTGAACCAGATGTTCTCCATTTCACAAGTGTCTGTGTCTCAAAAATACCCAAGACAGATATCCTTTGGAAAATCCTACCTCCAGAGTTCAAATTCAAGCTTAAACAAAACAAAAACAAACAGAACAAACACACTCTCTCTCCCCCCAGCAACCTCCACAACATGCAACACTTCCTCACTCTGTGTATCTCTATTAAGTGATAAGCAAAATGAGTTTAAAGAGTTATATGTGCATGTGATTATGTGGAGTCTGTTAGAGAGGAGTTATGATCAGAACCTTGACTGTAATGCCCTGATTCACACATTTCAGCAAAAAAATTAACTTCAGCTATGCGAGTCAGTCTCCTTGAAGTTCTCCAACACTGAACCAACAGCTTTGACTCCAGTTAAAATCAAAACCAGACAGATTTGCTCCAGTTCTAGTCTGTTAGGGGTTGGTTGAAATTTTCATGAGAATATGAATTTCCATGAGGATTGAATTTCAAAGAGCAGACATCTTTTAAGAATTGCTAACCTTGAAGTATTTCCCTTGGAATCTCATGGCATGTGGATGCCATTTCATCTGTGCCCATTTTTGCAGTGCAACCTTAAAATACACTGGACCTAAACCTCTTTACTCAATATTTTTAGGGAAGCAGCAGTGAAAGTGCCACCTGTATTTCCCCCTATATAGAGGTTTACAGAACTACTCAAATTTTAAATTCAAATTTAAATTTAAACCCAGCAAGATGGTTAATTTTTGTGTGTGGTGGAAAGGTCTCAGATCTGCTACAGCTATGTTTGCCTAGGAGAGAGAATCTAAAAGGAAGTGAACATCAGTACTGTGTTATAAATTCTGAGCCTCATGGCCATATTGATAATCTAACTGTGGCTCTTACCAAACCAACATGCCACTGTCAGCTTCATTCTATTCACAGCTGATTCAGCATAAGCTAAGGTTATCCAATATCTTGCATTATAAAAGTCTTTTGTCAACTGCTATAATTTTGTGACTCCCCAAATGATTAATCTGAACATTCCCATACCTGTTATCTGCCCTGGACCAGTCTTCTGGAGAGCTTCAGTGCAATTGTACCATTGCTCCATGAACGAGAATAACTTTGCCACATCAAGAGATGATAATGCCTAGCACTATAATGCTTAAGAACAAGGACTTCAGACTTGGTTGGGGAGACGGCTATTTCACATTTATATAAAATCAGCTTGGAGGCTAGGATGAGGAGCCAGTGGATGGGAAAAGAACACAAAAGGTGTTGGACCAGATCTCAGCAAAAGAGTTCATGTCTGCAGACTAATTGCTTCTTCACCAAGTAGACAATAAGTTACAGCTACTGTCAGTCCAAAATCTGCGAGAGAAATCTCTTCAACCTTATGAAATTGCATCTTGTGGAAATACAATGATGCTGTTCACAAACATGGAATTTTTGTATTCGGTTTTCTTTAAAAAACAACTAGCCAACAATAGCCAAAATCCTTTTAAGCATAAGCAACGTTGATAAATCAGGTTTAAACACCTCAGACTGAAGTCTCAGACTTAGCAGAAACTCTTGCAGCAGCTTCCCTGTAATTTTATCATACTTTATAAAATGGGGGAGTGCCCATATCACCCTGTGGAGCTGTTCTGAAAACAAAATGTCTTAACTGAGATCTCTGAAGCCTAACCATTCCAGAAGGCACCCTTGAGAAAACTCAGTATATATCACAGATAAAGAGGGTTTGACCCTCAAATTCTGAACAGCAGTATGCTCAAATTAAATGGAAGAGGCACCCAACTGCAAATGAATGCAGCTACAAAGGGAGCCAGCCTGCCCAAAATGTGTGTTAAATCATGGCCGAAGTTGGGCCAAACATTTCTAGACTTTTTCCCCTTCGTGTTTATCTTCCTGCATTAGTTGCTGATAAAAAACTTTTTGCCACTACTTAGCTGGGCAGAGCGAGAGAGACAAAGCCAAAAATCAAAAAGCTGTTACATGGTTTATTTACTTAAAAAAACATGTTTTCATTGTAATCTGAACAAGGCTCAATAACTACATTCTGGGAATTAAAGATTCCAACTCACTGTTCTTAATTTGTACTTTTCCATAGAGCCAAGCCTTTCATAGATGCTGCGTGGTCTAGTGATGGTCAGAGGAGAAAATTGGGAGCGTTTAGGATACTGGGTCCAAATTCACAGCACTGACTCACAGTCTGGGACAAGTCACTTGACCTCCTATGCCTCAAACAGTCCAGCTGGAAAATGCAGAAAGAAAAGCAGCAACCCTGAATGAGAAACAGTTATTATGACTAAGATCAGCTCCTGGCTAAATCAAACATCAAATAAAATGTGTTTTCCATATGGAAGCTGCTTTCCTAAAGTGGAATAAAATGTAAATGCCTGTCAATTATAATGATCTGAGAGGCAAGTGGTGAGAAAAGCAGCTCTGTGACAGACCAACAGGAAAGCCTCAGCTAGGAATGAAGGACAGTTTTTGAGGTGCAGAGAAATGGGAGACGGAAGGTAGTCAGGCATCTGGCAGCAACAAAGGTGAAACCATGATTTGAGGAGGTCAGAGACAACAATGTGTCTGAGTCAGAAAAGGTCACTTATTCAATATTCCAGCTGTAAGATGAAAGAATGCAAGTGGAGATTTTTCAGAGCAGAGATCACAGATGCAAGAACATCTAAAGGGTGGACTATTATTTGAAAGTGCCACTGACAGATATGATGAATCCATTCTCTCAGGCCAAACAATTTCTCATCAACTTTTGATTTTTACCTTTTCCTTCTCTCTTGCACTTCTCTAAGCAGTCAACCCTGTTTCCCTGAGTTTCCATCCTGCCCAGAAATCCAGTCTTTTCACAAAATTTCAGTAGGCCAATCCTAACTTTAATAACACTGCACTGCTCTAAATATTGCACTATCTGAAGAATCGTGATCTTCTATGATTCTGTTAATACCCTCACATCACAGAAGTACCAGTACAAGATGAGATATTCCTCAGGAAACAGTGCAGCCAGGACTTACACTTGTATGTTTTCCAGCAAATCCAAATGCTGTTCATCAAAAAAATATCATGGAGCTCTTTCTGCTACTCTTCTGCCATCATTATGGAAGATTGAGATAGAAAGCTCTATGTTTTCTTTCCATATAGAAGACGAGTCTTGAACCCAGCTACTTCACCTACCCTGGACCACACACTAGCCCACCAGCATTCAAGCAACATTGCTCCAACCACATCTGTGTGAGAAGCTGACCAGTTTCCAAAGTAAAGGCAGAACATAGATGACAATTCCTCTGTTCTCTGCCTCTCCTAAGCTGTGCTTTCTGCATGTTTTTGTGACAGAAAGCCATATCATTAAAATACAGTTCTTGATAAAAGCGTATTTCCTATACTAACAGAACTGAAGCAGTGTCATTCCTTATTAGTATTTACATGCATCCCATATGACAGTGAATAAATGAGACTGCTAGTAAAACAGATGAGTTTTAAGTAAACAATACCTTCTAGAAGCACACACAATCCAAACTGTTAAAGAAACAAGTACAGCATCATTTGAACTTGGAATAGATACTGATCTACAGCATGTCCACAAACTTTCAGATTTACCAGCTGAGACCTCGTGATTTTAGAGAAAACAAAAGCCACAAAGAGGTCAGATGACCTTGAAGTAAAAGGTAGGATGAACAGTCAGTCAGTGACCGTAGGGAATTGTGAACCAAGTGAAAGAGCTAGAGTCTGAGAGGCAGCCATACTACAGGTTGTACAGTGAACTATTTAAAGAAATGAATTTATTTCCTTGGACTGACTTTACAGAGCCAAAACAAATTATGGAAGTGTTGTATGAACAGCATTATTCAGTTCAAGTTGGAAACACGCCATCAGGATGTCTGCTAATCTAACTGACCAAAGCAGCAGCTTCTGTGGAGATCGATAAAGCTTATTCAAAACATTAAAAGGCAAACACATGCAGAATTAGAGTTTAAAGAACTGGCCATAAAAGAAACCTGCAGCAGTGGCTGCCCCAACAACACATCAGCATTGTCATTACAGCGAGTTAGTTAATCCTCTGGCGTTTCTGCTGGGGTGGATAACCTCCCAGGGCACAGGACAAGGCAGCAGCAGTTATGGAATACCAAGGTGGGGACAAGCAAACCAGTGAGGCGTGCCACTTTGCTGTGTGGCCTCGGGCAGGTCCACGGGGGACAGAAATGCACCCTGGCACCTTCCTACAACAGTACAACTTCCAAAATAGTGTAGTGAAAACTATCAATAGCAGAGTCTTTTATGGGCTGCGAAGCCAGTACTGACAGTTACTCACTTTTATCTAGCCAGGAGAAAATTGAGGTTAAAAAAAATGCTTTTAACAGTTACAGTAAAAGCAATTTAAACTGGGCAGCAGCTGAGCAACTGACTGAAGGCTCATGGAGGCAGCACTGAAGGCCTAAGCAACCTACAGTCTTTCAGTCAGCAAACAATATGAAGAATTAGACCTGCTAACCACAACTTGACCAGGTACCTGATTTCATGAGGAGGAGGAGGAGGAGGAGATGAATCATGGAATGATGTTAATTTATAGTTAGCCTGCTGTCAGTGACTCTCCTTTGATAGGAAAATGGGAATTGTTCTGTAGGCTCAAAGCAAAGCTCCCTCTTGACAGTATCCTTCGCAGGATGTCGAAGAAAACACCTGAGAATCACAATGCAAAGCCCGAGACAACCGTCTCATTGGAATTATTACACCTGAGCATTCTCATTTATTCTCTATGCATTTAAACATATTTAGGCAAGTCACTAAAAGAAACATCTCACTGTTGCTGTGGTCCAATAGCAAAACTGAAACTATTGCAGCTACCATCTTTTTTCCCAAACTAGTGCAAGGCTTGACCACACTGACTTAGAGTTGGGACTGCAATTTACTATTTCCCTGTTCCCTGCCAGAAACACACCAGTATTACTAAATTATTTTCAGAGTTCTGAGCAGTCAGAGGATCAGGTTCTTGCACCTTTTGCTGTGCTTTCTGTTCACACAGTAAACACATGCACTAGTGTGCAAACACTTTCCCTGTGGTCTCAGTGCCAGTCTCAGCTTTTCTGTTGTTCATCCCTTACTTTAAGTGACTTCAGTTTAAACTCCATGTCAGCCCCCAGAAGACAGGTGCATCTAGTAATTAACCAAAGTAATGGCACATTTAAGAAGGAAAAATGTAACACTGTAATATTTACTCTTAAATGATACTATAATTAAGGTCAAAGCCTGCACTGCATTGTGTGGATAAGATCAGGAAACACTGAATTAGTAATGGTTCAACCACTTTGGAAAAAATGCACACATTTTCTACCATTGCCATCCAAAAATATTTTAAATGTTTTTATGTCATCTAAACAGAATGTTTCTGAAATCACTTTAATGATTTTTCAATCGTACTTACCTTGCAAGCAGAGCCAAAAGGCCAAAATATGATAATTCTCTCCCTCCACATATGTCCAAATGGACCGGTAGAGGCTAATACCAGAAATCAACTTTTTCTTTCAGGCTTTCCAGTCAACGTTTGTAGTCTCAAGAAGCTTGGGAAAACCTGACAGCATTTTAGGTGCTTAAATCAACAAAAATCAGAACTTCAGCATTCTTGCAGCAGACAATGTGCTTTCTTTCTATGCTGGCACACAGTCAGTACATCAACATAAGTAACATAAAATTATTTATACAATTATAATAAATAACAAACAGCAAATTTGTCATATTTGTTAAATAATTTGTTATAACAAATCATAATAAATAATTAGAAAATCCTAGTAAGACAAGCTTTTACAAGCAATATACAATACCTATGCCTGTCTTTCTCTGATCCTAGAGTAATTCCCATTCACTAAAAAATCTGACCACTCCAATTAACAGCAGCCTGAATGGAAAAAAGAGTTGTATTTATCACAAATATTATTCTATTTCAGTCAAAAGAATATGAGAGATAAATACAGTCTAATTTATGAATTGGTACTAGGTGAGTTTGACCTTTTTTACGTAGCTTCAGTAATGAATCTCAGTGCCTATAATTTTTTGCTATTTGTACCTACACAGAATTGAGATGACTTATAGGAAGAAACTGCTAAGACATGAGTCGCAATTGGTTCTTTATTAATATTTTTATTTCCTCATTATAACTGCAAAATACTTTAAATGCACTGTATTGCAATTACTCTACATTTAGGAGGATTGATGATAAAAACAGTAGACCTATTTAGAAGTTTTCACCCCTCAGCCTTAGTTAACTCTGGCTTCAGTTAGAAATTTACACAGGACTCTGGTCTAAGCTGTACCTTGCAAAAACAAGCAACCAAACCAAACAACAACAACCACCCCTGAAATCCTCTTCAGCTCACAGGTTATACAGCACTTTAGTAAGATTGTACGTATGTTGTACCTCTGCACAGATTTACACAGAACTCTCAGAAAGGACAGAATGCTCAACTGGCTTAAAACCATCTCTGAGCCTTCTCTGATGTTAGGCTGCATCACAGTGTCCAAGGGTACCTGCTGATGGTGTTACGGAAGGCTGCCCAGAGTCTAAGTGATGATCCAGCCTATGGCTTTCATCTCCAGTGAGTCTCCTACCACCAACCCATCTTCAGAAGTGCTGCAAGAGAGCAGGACAGGCCTCATAAGACAGCCTTCCTCATTTAGACCTAGAATTCTGAAAGCTTGTTGTACTGCTCTGTGATTTTTACCCAGCAAAAAAGGGACTAAGGAGAAACTTACTGCATATGTATAAATTAGGTTATAACCAAACCTTCAGAGGAGGCCTGTAGGTCACACTGCAGATCACTGATGTGGTAGATAATGTTTCCTGACAGCACTAGTAGCAAGCCACAGCCACTGAAATGCACTGCGTGTATCCTGGAAATTCTACCTTTGCTTCCCCATCTTCTTCCAACAACAGCCTGAAAGCAGGAAGACAGCTCATGCTTGCTGCAGCACAGCTGGCCCCATGAGTTAAGTAGCACCAGGTCCTGGAATTGGTGCATTTAGTTAAGATACTGCAGCAGGACTGCCCAAGCTAATGAACATTTGCAACTATCAGACAAGACATGCAATGCACTCGTTCTTACAACGTGTATTCTTTGATTTAGCAGATGTAAGCTGTCAGAAAGAGGGAGGAGATAGGGTAGTGATCCTATTAATAATCACAGCTCACATCACAACCTCGATCACAATCTCAACTACAACTACGGGCTTAGCACCATGCATTTTGAACTGTTCCAGATGTCCACCAAATTTGAAGTTTCCTCATCCTCCTCTCTTTGTTGTTCACAAAGAACACAATTGCTAATTTCTTCCCTATATTTATATCTGTTCTTTGCTGAGTAATGCAAGAATAGCAATGAATTATTTCAATTAGATGACTCTCTACAAAGAGCATGAGCCTTATCCAGAGACCAAATATAACAATTTTAACAAAAATCTATAATTATTGTATCTTTTCCTTAAATGAGAAGTTCCAAGTGTTGTAATTATATGATAAGCCTCCAAAACAAAGTCCCAGCTCTTACACAGCATAATGAAAATTTTAAAAATCAGACCTTTTCTAATGTAAAAATCAGAAAATATATGTGATATTAAAAAACACATTTCAGATAATGTCATGTTGGGTTTGTCTGTTTTTATTTTTTAAAACAGATGTTACAATTTTGGGGAGCCCTGAATTACAATTTATGAACAGTCAGGGACAACAGCCTTAAATCAGTTGATTCTGAATCCAGATTTACGTCTGAAAAAGAAATGCTGCTTCTTCCTGGTAGATCGAGTCTCCAGACCTACTAGGAGGAAAGAGAGACTAGGCATAAGGAATTCTTTTTCATGGAAAAGAAGTTGAATTTGTTACAGGCTCTTCAGTTTCTGGTAAGTTTCCACATTTAAAAAATAGTTTTGTACAAATGGGGTTTGCCCTCACATTTTTATTATCTAATAAGTGAAAATTTCATTGACAGATTTTTCACCCCTAACAGTCTTATACTTCACATACGCTTGTAAAACCTGCTCAACTCAAGACTCTATCATGAGATGACATAGATTCAAACTTTAAACAAACACATAAAGCCATGACCCATTTGTTTTGATATTCTGCAATGTTCCAGACGGGGAGAAAAGCCATCACTGAAACCATGAGACATACAAGACTTCACAATTTATTAAGAAGATTAGCTGGTTTTAGTTTGTGCAGTAATGATTAGTCACTGAATATGTGTTGGTTTGAAAGCCTAAAAGGTCAGGGATCAAGGAATTATTTGGCTTAATTGTGTTTAGGTTTTTTTGTTTTGTCTTTTGAATAGTTAAAAGTTTCTTTAAGTCAAGCAGAACTTTGCAAATGCAGAACTCCAAGTATATTCCACACAGAACAACAAATGCACCTTAAATATGGCATGTTTTTTTCACTTTCGGATTATATTTGTAGAACTGCCTGCTGTGAAATGACAAAGTTCATGGTTCATCTGAACTTTTGAACTCAAGTGAGTATTTGACACAGCAAAACAATCTAAATGAACCTAACACAAAGTTTTCATAGTTTAAACCTAGCTTTCAGGCCTTTGTCTGGGGCAATTGGGTAGGAAAGTTCTTTATTGATGTTGTAAAAACTACCAGTTTAATAACAGGCAGAGAGAGTGGAGAGATCAGTGGAAAGAGCACCTTAGCATTTCTGAAATAGTGCTGGTTTGGTAGTTCATTGAACTTTACCTGACCCCATTACGAAGGCTTCCCCAGGACAAGTTGTAGCCGCATTTGTGACAAGACTGAAGCTTCCTATCTTATTTCAAATAGGCTCCAGGGCTGGGAGTTCACAGATAAAGTTAGGTAAAAAAAAAACCCACTCTACACACATGAATTCACTTGGCTCCTTGCACTGCTATTTGATTATGTTCAGGCTGGATTCTCTTTATTGCAGAAAAGTTGAAATCTTTTTTTCCAAAAGGAAAAAGTTTGTCACCTGCATTCTTGACATAGACCAGAAAGAGTCCTTAAAAAATGGGGAAACACAGTGCCTTTAAGGTTCTTATGATGATGCTTCTCACAGACCCTAAATCTCTGCCGGCTTGCACAACTGCTATAATCCCTTCTTAACATTACTAAAAATTCTACAGCTTCAATTCATGCTTTATCAATTTTAGCCCTGTCAACCAAGAAAACTTGGAAAATATTTTGCAGCTTTTAAAATTACTTTGAGACCCTGCAAGATGTCCTGTACTTCAAGTTCATAGTTTCATAACTCACTAACACATGTGAATAACAAAGATTTCCAATCACATTAGAAGTGCTGACTGCATACTTCATAGGGCTCAAATGAGCCTTACAATATGAACAGGTGAGTGATAAAACCCTACAACTGTTCAGTCCCCTGTAAACTCCCTGTGAAGATAATCATAGCACACTAGAACCTGTAAAACGCCAGCCTGTAAGACTGGAGTCACTCACTAATTCTTTCCATCCAAAACAGTGAAAAGAAACCCAGAGATTACTTAGAGAGAGCAGCTGTAATAATCACTAACAATATTACAGTTTATGTCACCTCCCTGATGCAGTTTACTTTAGGAATTAGAAGATTCCTGAAGCAATTTAAAGACACTTGGTTATACTTTCTTTTCCAACTATTTCTAACCCTTCCACTTTGCTTTCTGGCAAGATATCTGCTCTTCTTACGCTTTTTTAGCATCGTGCCGGAATGAAAAAAGGAAATATCTGTCTTGCTGCATGTAAAAACAAAAGAACCTGAAGAGCCCGTGGCCCCAGGGGTGGGGTCTCCCACAGGCGGCCCCACAACAGGCTCCCCCCGTGGCAGGGCAGCCGGGAAGGCAGCGGGGCAGGCCTACGCCTCACCAGGCCTTCACGCACCGGGTGCCGTTGGAGCTGTTTTACTCAGGCCGGTGCTCGCTGCCGGCTCTGAGGCACTCTTTGCCACTCAGGTGTGTGCAAACCAGATGTCAGCATGTGACTTATCAGAGGCTTCTTCAGAGTAAATTAAGCAAGCTTTACCCTCTGGGGCCACACCCTGGGACTCTTACTCCACTCCTGACCATGCAATGAAGAGGTTATACAGATGCAAATAACAATAAGGAAGAACTTTAGCTGGCACCCAAAGTCAACTGCAGACCCACTTAATTTTAAACAGCTAGACAAAGGCTCCAGAAGCCCTGCTGTCGAGGTCGGCCTGCCTGTGCTGTGCCCACCACACACCCCCAGCCCAATGGCTGTGCTCCCCTCACCCCCTCAGAGCGCGAGTCAAACATACTTCTGTAAGGCAGACAGCCGGCTCCCTCGGGATGGGCGATGCATTAGCAGAGTTGCCTGGAAAAGATTGTGACACCCGTAATTTCAAACCAGCTCTGCCTTTCAACCAGGGTGTCCCACCAGTGATGGCTGAGGATTTTTTTTTTAATTTATTTGTTTTCAGTTTCAAGACCCACCTGTGCACTAGTGTCCTAAAAGATGTAACTGGCAGCGAGTCCCTAGCTCACCATTTGAAGGGCAACACCTTACTGAAATTACATATAGGAATCTGATCTAAAGCAATAACATTTTGTACATCCAATACTGGTATTATTATCAGAGATCTGAAAAATAATCACCTGAATCTTTGCTTGATTAGTTCTGTATATTCTCCATCGAGTATCTAAATCACCTCAGATGTTCTATGAACGAACCTTCCGAACTTGTCAAGGAATAAAGTTGAGTTTCCCCAATTGCTGAACAGCCCTGAAACGTCCCCTGGTGAGAACCACAAACTCAACCAAGCCTGGACCCAAGGTGCAATATGCACCCTGCAACTGTGTCATCACAGATTTACCCCAGAGCTGCTGTGTTAAGTAAGCCTTGCAGGGCATTGCTCTCCAGTCAAACCTTCTGCAACACAAGCAGCAGAATTTCTTTTCACCTCCAATACAGGGGAGTGATTTTGCAGCTTCCTGCCCCTCTGTGAAAAGGCTGTGGGCTGGCATCCATCTAAACTGTAAGAGTTGCTGTTGGCACACAGTTTGTGATCCAAGGAGAAAGTGACCCCTGGCATCTGGAATAATAATGGATAGGAAAGATTTTGTTGCCAGCCCCCCTGAGGGTGCTGTTACCTTCACAGTGACAGGTGTGGATGACCAATATGTGTTTAATCCTTCAGATCTCCTTGCTTTCTTCTGGGAAGAAGTTCAGAACGGTATATCAAACCCATTCTCCAACTGAAACACTGAATCCTCTGTGAGACTTAGGAAGTTGACCCTTGCTCTGTAGACCCTGTGTGTGCCCCTGCTCTCCCATTTCTTTCTAATTTGTTGTAGGACTTGTACTGGCAACCTATTACAGAAGCATCAATCAAATCAGCTCCTAAAATCACTTGTTAGACTGCTGTGTTGATGCATGCATTTTTAAGAGATTTGGAGGGGGAAAGTTTAGAAGTAAGCAGTGCTACTGAAATTGTCTGTGGCCAGTTTTATTAATTCTAGAGTAAGCAGAAGCAAAGCAGCAAATACACGTGAACACGCAGAGTATGGTGTTTGGAACTATGCAGCAAATGCCACAAACTTTTTAAAAGTCTGTGTTTAGATATGGCATCTTTAATCACATAGAATGTCCCTGCTTGGTGCTGAAGGAAGGTCAAATCTACAAGGAAATTCAAGATAGCCAGTAGATCATGCAAATGTTAAGTCTACTGTTTATGGGATGTTGTGTGTAGCTATTTCACAAGCTACAGGGTAGCAGCAAAAAAACTCTGGCCTCTGGGAGACATAATTTTGTACAGGGTTTTATTAATTTTTCTTCTGTTGGCATCACTGTAGATCCTAGCAATGCTGCATAAACACAAAGTCCCTGCCCCAAAGAGCTCTACTATTAAGTAAAGAGAACAAATTACAACAGAGCTTTACAACAGAACACCAGAACAATACTCGTCAGCTTGAGGAGCAGGCTTCTTAGGACTCCAGCAGTCTGTTGTTGGCAATTTTTTTGTAGGCATTGTATCTAAGGGCAATGAAGATAAATAGATTGTACTTCTTTAGAAGTTCTTAATGGAGCTTCTGCCAAATATATAGATGAAAGCACTCTGGTGCTCTTTTGAAAATGTAACAAGTGGAAAATACACACTGGCATCATGAACAGATTAAAAATAGGAGTCGACGTTTAGATGCTGAATAAGAATATAAGCTATGAAACTCCTTAAAAGACAAATCACCTATGCTGATTTAGACTATGGAGAAAATGACCTTAAGAGAGGTGAGTAAAATAAGTGTCTAGGAAAATAATTTTTTGGCCATCTTCCTGAACTGAAATTATTGGAGAAGAATTGAACATGTGAAAAACAGGCAACATGATGTGTTGGAAACTGAGATATGAGTGGGTGAGAGTTTCATAAAAAGGTTTTAACTGTGTTGGTATCTGGAGGTCAGGAAAATCTGTTTGATAAATATAGTGCCATGGTCAACACTGATACCAGCTCAAGTATGTGGTGTCATGCAGACAAATAAGTGAGGGTTTATTACATGGGACCCACCTAGTGCACATTGTCTGTAGACCAATTCCTTGAACCAGGCTGTGATCATCTCCTCTTTGGCAGCTAATCACAATGATTTGTTCTTCATATTGGATGTTGCCCTGGACATTTGTTTTTTTCTACCAGTTTTGAACCATTTAAGACAGTATTAGAGGTTAAGGTGTTAACACAGGTAGACATACAGACCTGGCACTCAGATAGTTACAGGCTATAAACTCCAGGGCAAAGACCATTATGTTTCATAACAATGTTTTTTATGGCTAGGATTTGAAAGAGTATATATTAGGTCTATAGTCAGATTTTTCTGAAAAACATCATACGGAAGCTAATTATTTGATTCCTCCCATTGACCTCATTGTTCTCTCTAACCACCAATTACACCTTTCATTTAGTTAGGTTTGATGTAACTGAATCATGCTCTAAGACCATTATTCTACAGCACAGAATCACTACATTAACAGAGATGTAAAGAAATTCACTAAGACCTGCCACAGTTATTGCTATAACTACAAAGATATATTTTTCATACATTTAAACCAAAGGAGGACGTTTTTTATCTTCTCTTTCTGGTATTTCCTGTACTGCTTTTATGTAATCAGTACCAGCTGTATTGTTAATACAGCTCCCAGCAATGTAGATTTCCAGCTCAAATAATTGACAGCTTTCTCTGCTGACCTCATCCTCTGTTGAGGCATCGTCTCTAAAACACTTTCCATAGACATACTCTTACTGTTTGCATACTCCTAACTCCTGCCTGTGGTTACTGTACTGTCAGATTACATTTGCGTCTCTGTCCATCCATTGTTCTGAAGTTTCTGGAAACCAATGTGGTGATGTTGCTAAGCATTATGAAATGTTTTCTTGGTCATTCTGTCATCTCCTGTAAGACCCTGATTTTTGCAGGGCATCTTTTTTATTTAATGTTCATGCTTGTTTTGTCACCAACTGTCTTCCTCTGTCTGTACCTAATACTGCTCCTGTATTACAACCTTAACAAAAGCTTAGGCCACTAAGTTTTTGGTGAGATGCCTCTGGACTTAACCAATCTGTGGTTTACTGTATTGATTTTGTTCTGTTCACCACTCAATTCTCTCAGGAATATGGTTACTCATTTAAGGACATACTCTGCTGACCAAAGTCTGCCCTCCAAATGAGTTGTCAGTGGAAAAGGTAACATCGCAGTACTTTCAAACCCTCTATTTGTGGGTGGTTTCAGTATTCCCCTTGCTGTGACCATACTGCCCTGACATACTCTTAGAAAAAATTCTTAAGAACAGATGAAGTAGCCCCAGTAGTTCTTCTGCCTGATCATTCAGCAAAGACTTCTCACAAGAGGATCGTATATCTTTTGTCTGTACTGATGCAACTACCTCCTCTGACTTGTGTCAGTACCTTTTCCTTTAAGGCCCTTGGCTTATACATTTTATCTGTTTCACATCTCTCCATCTGATCATGTTTGTTTTCAAATCTGCGTGCAGTCCTTTAGAAGTTGTGTGTCATTAAAATCAGCTAGTACCAATCACTGCTAACTGCTGTCTCCTTTTGCAAGGAGGCATGCTGTGCTGCCTCTGGATCTATTGCCCCAATAAACATCACATCTGTGACCTCAGCTCATTCTCTTCTACGGACCTCTCTGTTTCTCTCTTGGGAAGCACGTTTTTTGCAGAGGGGTTTCCTTTACCTTTTGAACAGGGTTTACCATGTGCTGGCAGTTTTGCTTTTAATGGGAGGATTGGTGCTCCATTACCTGCACCACTTCTCAGTTCTCTTCCCTCTTGGCTCAATGTGCAGTTTGTAATCTACCAAACCTCGCATGTCCTTCTCTCTTCTAAAGCAATATCTCCAATCAAATTAATTTAGGAGCTACTGTTTAACATAACCATCCACCTGTCCACCTATCAGGTATCATCCAAACCCCACTTCAGCTGGTTAAAAGAGCCTTTCTGATGTAAGTGAACCCTAGACTAGACCTTCTAGTACTTAACCTAATCAAGTTAGACTGAACCTTGCAAAGTAAGGTAAGGTGGCGTAGAGTTTTCAATGTTTTTCCTATATAGACAAAAAATAAGTTCTATTTCAAAAGACCTCTGTTGATCTTATAGTCACAAAATCAAACTTTACCCTACATGTCACAAAAAGATAAAACAAACCAGAAAAGACTCGTGTGAAAAGAATCAGAAAAATCCTTCTGTGAACTGACCTAAGAAAGCTATAGCACGGGTATGTATCACTGCTTTTCATGTTAACAGAATGCACTTTGATCCATATGCTCTAAGCTGTCTTGGTGCAACCGACTGCGGCACAGCAAGACTTTGTTGTGAAATTTGTGCCTGTGATACAGATTGCTTTATGCAGTAGGATGAACATCTTGCCTTACAACCTATGCAGCGTTTCTTCAAGATTGGAGGAATGCATTATGGCATTATCTAGCTAGGGACTACTACTTTCACTCTTACGAACTTCCAGTGAAGTAAATAGGAATACTCACTTGAGTAATGTAAGCAGAATTCATTCTCGGATGAATGTTTTCAGCAGATCTGTGTGAAGACTTCACAAGAAACTATTGTAACATTTTTTTCAATAAACATTCATTACATTGAATTTACATATTTCACTGCTGGATTTTCTGCTTCATTTTGAAATTTTCTGTTTAGTATTTTAAGATTTTTAGTCTACCCAAGTAGTAAACAAAGGAAGAGGTGATGGTGTTTCACAGACACAATTGCTTCAGGCAACTGTCAAATGTAAAATTCAGTGGAAAGCTTCAGCATGTCTCTAGTTTAACTCAGTTGAGGAATGCTGCAAAAACAGGTGTTGTCTGACACAAGCAATAATTATCTTTCACCTTGATGGATGTTAGTTTAATCTGTTTTTTACATGGTAGCTAGGTCTCAGCTGGGTTCATGCCAGAAAGCAGATGAGATGTTTTGCGTACTTTGTATATGACAGTACTCCAGACAGTTTTTACTCCCTTTTTTTATTTATTATATGGAACAGTTTTAATAGTCTCAGTGGTTTAGCCATTAATTTTTAACTCTAGATTCATTTTATGTTACACTATCAATGTCTTTTAAATGAGCTCACAATTAAACGGTTGGCTGTTGAGTACTTTAATGAAAGAAAAGAGACTAATGAACAGAATATGCTTCTAAAACATGGACAGTTACCTATGCAATATTCACAAAGCAAAATGACTTAAAGTGCAAGGTTAGAGGAACAAACTTGGGAAGAAAAAAAGAAAAAAAATACACAACTTGTCATTCCTTTGTGTATATTAAAACTATCGGAAAAAAAGCCTGTAAATTCTATCTTGAATCCAAAATGCTTTATTACTTTCTAGTATCCAGTGATTACGTTAAGTCCTTCATCATGTTAAGGCATTCCAAACTAGACTACATCCTTCCTATGCTCTAGGGCAGACTTTCTAGCCCTGTGGTCATGGGAATGGTCTGTAAACCATGCTGACATTAAACTTGGCACAATATGAGGGATTCTCTTTGCATAGAGATAAACAGTGTTGTAACAGTTTCTCCAATGTGTTAGGCAATAAATACAGCAAGTTAAACAAAAGGCATGCAGGGCCTCCTGGTTCGGCAACATTTTCTACAGGGTTTAAATTAATAGATGTGTGGTACACCACCTCTGATGTAGGATTCTTGGTGGTATTTCTTGCTTGCACACACACATGATGTTTTATGTTGGAATGATTTCATGCTAGCACTCATACTAGTCCCAGCTGGCTGGTGACTGATACCAAAATGCATACAAGTCTGGGCTAATTTCCATCAGATTATGTTGTTCAATCCAGTGTCCTCTGTTTCTTAGGAGCTCCTGATGAATAAAATGTCTGAACACCTTTGTGACTCAGCTACCACCAGGATTGAGAAGAGGTCAACATTCAGTGGTGCTGCACCGCTTCTCTAATTTACATTCCACCTCTTAATAGCTCTCACATGACACCGAATTTCAGCATGACAGTAGCCTTATGCACTGAAAGTGGTAGGTTAACATTAGCAGCATTGGTTGCCTCTGACCATACACCCACTGTACAGAAGAGCCAATGGTTTAAGTGTGCTCCCTGTTTCACAGGCTTTTTTTATTACATGTCAAGACTATAAAGCTTGTTTAGCTGGCATTAAAAGTTTACTTCTTGGTTTCAGCCTCAATTCTTTCTCTTAAGGAGAACTGAGTTGAAAGTTTTAAATATTTTGCCATACACGTGCTTCTCTCCATAGTCTGCATGTCCTAAGATTGTCACTCATTTCACCTTCTTAAGACAACTGCTATTACTCTGGTCCTATGGTATTAGGCTAAAACAGTATGGAAGCACTATTCCAAAGGACAGCACACAGCAAGAGCAAAAAACATGACTACTTGAAAACCTGTGTTGAAATTAGACTGTGGTTTGCAGAGCTTACAGATACAGAAGGAGAAGTTGTTCAAAAGTCATATTTCTGAAAGAGACTATTAAAAAGGATTTCTTAGCCCCCAAGACAGCAAACTTCTGAATTATCATGGAGGACTCCCTATAAAGAGATACCACTGAATTGGAATGCTTTAGGCTGCTGGTAAATTTTGTAGCTGTGCAGTCTGCCTCAAAAAAACAGAAGTTGAGTAATACAGATGAAAAGATCACAAAGTTCAAAAAAACATTACAAGGAAGACCGATGGAGCAAGGCAGAAGCCTACCCATTCATCATAGAACAGGAAACCAGAAAAATAACAGAGCAACCTTCAAAGTTGAGGAATTCCATTTAAGTTGGGTACCTTTATGCAAAGAATATAGAAGTATCATTGGGATATTTTCATTTTTTAATTTTACTCATGCTTCTCCAGCAGGAAATGACACCAGGATTATGTTTTCAGCTCTAGAAGACAGCTGAAAACAAAATGAAAAAAAGTGCCTACATTTGAGGGCAGCATTTTATGTATTGGATATATAAATATAGTTTTAGAGTTGTACATCATTTTTTCATCTTTCAGGTTCCCCATTTCAACATGACCCCAAACCTTGCACAGAGTACAATGGTGGCAGATGATTTTGCACTCTACAGAAAAGAAAAAAAGATAAAAAGAGGTGACTGCGTGTACTTAGGTATTTAATAAAAATACTTATGGATATCTTTTAATTAAAAGTGAAGAGTAAGTCTTATAACAGGTGCCCAGGAATTTCTGTGAAAGACATTCATCTGAAAGATTGGCCAGCTTTCAATATGGAATCTGGTTCTATTTTGTCAATGTTTTTAAGATGGCATTATGATTTATTTAGCAGCAGCTGGAGATATCATTACTAACATGTGTGCCCCTCCCAAGGTAAGTGTCGGAAACACTCAGCAGGCACCTCAGATACAATATTAATGTTTTTGGATGTTGCTGCAATAGACAGAGAAAGTCCATAAATATAAGGCAAGAGAAGAATAAACCCTGCACCACTGTAGATAGAAAATAGGACAAAGCAGAAGGACTCAGATTTGTACAATAATTCACAAACACTTTTCATCCAAAACATCAGGAATTTCAGACTATGTAGAATCCTATGTATCTGAAGATTTTTCCTTTGAAAGGTTGAGATAGAAACTGTACATAAAGCACAGTAAGCATAGAAAAACTCCAGTAGTTAGGACATGAGTTATGGAGCTGAAAATCTGTGTTGGAGTCTGTAATTCACCAGAAGACTGAGGCAGTTATAAACAGAAATGAACCGTATGTGAAATGGGAATAATAACACTTAGTTTCCTCAAGAAAAATTCAAAGAAAAAGCATTGGGTCTGCAGTACGCAGGTATTATATTTATAGTGACCACACACAGGACAGATCAAGTTTAAAATACATATCAGGTGGTGTTGTTCAGGAAGCTTCCTCATAGCTTGGGAGTGGAAATTGCAAAAGAACGATTGAGCGCTGTACAGTCATGGCACAGCAGCACAGCCACGCTCACTGAATTAATACATCTCTCAGGTACAGATGGCAAACATGGAGTTGCAAATCTCTCAAGAGCCTATGCAAATCCTTAACTTTAGACAGCAAAAAAATTATTAAAACCCTGGAAAAATGCAATCCTTTAAGCCAGAAGGACATGAATAAAGGAGTTAACTGAATCAGCGCACTCTGAGTAAAATCTTTGAAATAATGAGGAATAACTCAAGAGGACAATGCGGCACCATTTCTTAAATGTTGTTAAATAAAAGTTAAAGACCTAAGGAAGAAGGAAAACCAACCACCACTCAGAGGTTTACTTTAGGGAACTCGGGGAGTATGTGGTAGAAATATGCAATCGTTAAAGTTAATGAAGAGTAAAAGAAAAGACCAATGTGGGACAGATAATCTTTCATATATATAAAAACCACAAAGAACTTGAACATATTGTTAAGCTGATGCTTCTCTGCATACTGTTTAAAGAAAAACTCAATAAATCCTTTAATCAAAATTGGCAAATTAAAATTGGGGAAGAAAAAAGTGGAGAGAGAAAACATTACTTCTAACATTATTCTAAACAGCATGGGGACAGTCAAAAATAAACAATAAATAACACTTGTGGAAAAAAGCCAAAAGCTGAATTGCAAAAATAAATTCTTTCTTTCCCTCTCTCACTTCCTCAATAAAGGCAAAAAAACCTGGGGATGTAGAGATTTCTTCAAGGAAGCAGGGATAAGAAACACCCTCTGAGTGCAGGGGCAATACCAGGGGAAGCAATGTTAGCCAATCCTAATTTGCTACTGCATGTATGGATGCACATGACTTGGGGATTACTATCCCTACTCATATCTCAACATAACTTGGCTTTTAACAGTGGCTGCTGAGGGAGTAGAATCAAAACTTGAGAAGCAGCTACTGTTAAACTTTGAGAAATTCCAGATAAAGAGTAGGTTTCCTCCTCCAGCACACCTACACTGATGCGAATGCACTGTTAAGAGCACTTTAGGCTTCTATGGGATAATGAAGCTCTAAAGAAATTATATGGGACTGACCAGCTCGACCTCTTTTTTTGTTTTTTCTCTGAGGGGAGGTCGGGGGCAGTAATGTAACTGTAAGTGATTTTCTTCTCTTTCTCTAGGACGTACCAGCTAGCAGTAATCTTCTTTTCACTTGTGAATGAACTGTTCATTTTTGGAAACAGATGAGAAGCAGATTTTTCTCTTGTGCTGCTCAGACCATATTCAACACACCACACCCTTTCTGTAGTCTTTAATAAGCCCCACATCACTAACATGTTTAAAATTAATATAGAACAATTAAAGCTGAACATTAATCTGCTTAGTTGTGGCAGGCTTCAAAGTATATAAAATACTTTTTTTTTTTTCCTCCTCTATTCTGCCCTCCCACATACTGGAATATGTAAAAAATTAATTGGAAGAAATTTTGACAGCAGGCAGATGTTACCTTGAGTTTTGTGAAGCAATTGGATCTATGACCTTGGAATAGTATCTATGTTTTAGGAAGACACTCTATCCCTTCCTGTGTAGTCAGTTTACAATTCAGATTTGAATTAAATTTTTGATGTGATATAGCTGATGAGGGTTACTACGTTCATTTCTTCTCATTTACACAGATGTATGGTAGTGAAAAAAACATTTTTAACTACATAACCTTGTCATATCATGGTTGCAAAACAGGACCTATCTTTAAAATATAACTGGAATATAATTATTTCCAGCATTTGTTCCTTATTATAGAACTCATTATATATTGTAAATCATTGTAAAATGAAGAATATGTCATGTAGGCATGAAATATACGTATCATTTTTATTTTTGATAAATATACTTTAATATTTCATAGTTATTCTGCCTAAACAGCACATTTTTACCAGAAAAAAATACTTTGCTCATGTAATAACAGTATCTATCTAACTTCACCAGCATTTTATTACTGCACAAAGCATAAAATATAAAAGGAGAAAGATTTTTCACTTAAACGCAAATCCCCAAGTGGAAATCTGCTCTCTGTCATTTTAAAAGAAGGAGCTGCAGCATTACAAAAGGAGCACAAATGTGTGAACTTTTTTCTTCCCCTGTCTTGCAGCTGATGTACTTCGATGGGTCATTTTGACATCCCTATGAAAGGTATGAAACTCCTGCATCAAGGAAATTGCCTATGATTAAGAGCTAATGTGAAAGGATGTTTAATCTTTTTTTCTAACCCACCTAACACATGTTAATGACCATCTAGACTTTTTACCCTTTCTTGCTAAATGAAAGACAAGACTTTCTATTGTCTTCTAAAAAAATGACCTTATCCATTGTTCCTTATGCAGTTGACTTGAAAAAAAAATGTGTATACAAACACTAGAAAAAAATATGTAGTCTATCTGTCCATGCTGCATGAATTTACTAATTAGTCAGAAATTTAGCTAGCAGTGATTTGTATTTTATTGAAAGAACAATATATGTGCAAAATCAAATAACATACCTGCTAAACAGATGAAATATGTTCACAGTAGAGATAAAAACCTGTTACAGCTGTGTGTATGTTGTAAGAAATAATTTGGCTTTTTTTTTCATTTCTGATTTTGACTACAAAATATTAGTATGAAATACATGGAAAGTGTTAGTTTACTAGGAGGGATAGAAAAAAGTAAACTTTTTTTCCCATGTTTTGCACACATCCTCACTGTTGCTGACAGTTCCACTAATTTTGAATTCACCCCGTTATGGAACATGTGATATAGATTCACTTACTGTGTGATTACTGAACATGGTATGCATACATAAGAGTTGAAATTATCCTAATTTTATGCCTGTGATTTAATTTCATATACCCATCACAGATCCAATTGTTTCATATTTTTTTTTCCTTATAGGAAAAAATAACGTGTAAGATTTGAAGAGGTAAGAGGACAATAGCTCAGACAGAACTTCTAGGAATGACTATAAAACTACTTCCCTAACAAATTTTGATATTAAATGCTTGCATTCTAAAACATGGTAATGACTGGTTTTGAATGCAGACTTATAAGGCACATTCAGCAACATGTAACAGGAAAAGATTACTTTTTCTTTATCAAATGCCAAAGAAAACTGAGGAATTCTGGAAATGGATTATGAAGTTAATCCATTAAAGGATTATAGACAAGGAGAACTATTCCTCCACCACAGGAATACAGATATTAAAGATTAGTAGTAATCAATATGCTGTTATACAAGTATTTATTTTCTCAAGTAAGACAGATGTTTAGCAGTGTTATTACAGCATTAGCATACTACAAGATTTCCTCTCCCTTCTTTTTAGGAAGAACATGCAGATTGAACGAAACATCCCCAAAAGCCCTCAGGCGCATTTTTTAATTATTTACATCCAATTTGGCTGTGTTATTAATTGTACTGCCTTCTGGTGTAAGTGAAGCTGGACAAGGCAGGTATAAAACCTAATGACTACTGTTTCATACACTTGGTTTCAAATGTCCCTGAGCTTAAGAAGTAGGATTTTAGAGAGAAGCACTCATTCAACTCCGTACTGAAGGTGTAAGACTAATATTTTTAAAACCTCTAATTCTAAGACCTGTTATCTTTGCTTGACCTTATTTCCTGTCATTGGCAAGAAGTGAGTTGCTTCTATTCACTCTAATAGCCACATAGTATAACCCTTGCTGTGAACAACTGCTATTTATGCATCCCTTTGTAGAATGCTCCAGTCCTGGGAAGTCATACGTCTGCCTCAGAAGGGTCATTTACAAACAGCCTCTTGTTTGACCTAAGGGATACATCACATTGCCTTGCCCTGTATTTTTTACCTTGTACACTGTACTTCCTTCCTCTCATGTTTAACACTGCACAGGTGGTTGTGTGGTTCAAAACCAGGTGTCTGAGTCTGAAGTTGTCTGCAGAAATGTCTGCCTCTTATAATTTTTAGCTGGATTTCAGAAGTTATAAATATGCAGTTATTTTTCTTTGAGGAAGAAAAACCTATTTATCACGGCTCCATTCCATTTTGTAAAGAAAAGTTTTAGTGCCAAATAACAGATGTATTTGACATCTGACCAAATACAAGCCCAGACCACATACTTACTCCCTCTTCCAGAATATTATTATCGATAAGTCATTGATTAAATATTATATAGGAAAAAACAAGTACTAAGAGTCTGTATCTGAAGAATTATAAACCTTTTCCACTATTAAAAGAATGGCTAATATACAAATTCCAGAAGGTATTTTACAAGAGATTCCAAGCATTAAAACGTTTTGAAGCCTCTCTACTTATAGTGTTATTTTTTTAATAGTATACAGATAGCTGTGTATAGGTATTTATATCTGCTTGAGGTTGTCCATAGCAGAAAGATAAAATTCCTCTTTTCATTTCTCAATTCTGTTGTACTTCAAAGTTCTACATCTCAAAAGAACTCAAAATGGTACAGAAATGAAGGCATTAGTGCATACATGAAGACATCAGTATATACATCACCTCTATGTAATTAGGAGAATATTAATATTTCTTGATTTTTTCTATTAGGACAGATCAACAATGACAGGTCCCTGCTACAAAGATTTAATCAGTCAACAAATAAAGATGATATTTTGAGCAACTGTAGTCACAGTATTTTTTCAACAAGTTTGAGAGAATTTCATCATTTTGATTCTGAGCAGAGAAACCAACAGACAAAAAACACAAGTCAGACAAGCATTTTAAAATTATCCTGCTACCGTATTCTATCCCCTCTGTCATGGGAAGAATTAACTATAGAATATTGCACTGATGTACCACAAAGCTGCTTCTATTGACAATACCATCATCCATATTTGAAATGCCTACATTCTGAATTTTTCCCAGAAAGTTAAGGATGGTTTAGTAGGAAACTGTAATGAACTAACATATGAAACTCAGCTCTACCAGTGACAATTCATAGGAAATATATGAGAGGGGGTGAGACATTTATTGATGGTTTGTTTTGAGAAAATATCAGAATTCCTGGGCACAGAAAAAGCTTGCAGAAGAGTGCTCGATACTATGCTTCATGAGTGGTTAAGGTAGAGAAGGCAGGAGTTCAGAGAGTTAGAAAGTGGATGATAATTTTGCAAGGGGGCAGGTGCAGAAGGGAGAAATATTTTGTCAGAGGTGATTAGAGGGGAAATTACTACTGTAATTTCTCAATTATCAGTTTTGTGACCATCTCATTTCATAAGACGACAAAAAGCCAGAGGGTAGTGGTGTCCAAAGAGAATGACCAGAACAGCACACAAGAGAAACAGATGCTCTTCAAGACTATTGTAGCAAAAGCAGGATGTAAAGTTATATATAAAGTACAAGTATATACTTAGCAACTAATAACAGGAATTCAAATTAGACTAAGGGTCTCAAAAGATGGAAACAACAGAAGGGGGGGGAAAGTCAGGAGGTATTACCTGATCAAGGAAAGACTGAGTTGCCAATACGGTATGGTTGTGAAAAACCAGAAGTGATTCTGGAATATATGAGGCGCAGATTTCCAGTGGAAATAGTCAAATATTCATAGCACTGGAGAAGGTGTTGTGCAAGCCTCATCTGGAATACTGTTCACATCAACCCACATTTTAAATTAATCTTTGTTCAAAACTGAATGACCAAAGAGAAGACTCACGGTACTGACAGGATCCGGGAGAAGGGAATGAAAAGGCTTGTGTGATGCAATAGAGTAAAGTCTGCTAGGACAGTTCTCTACAATAAGAGAACTGTATTCAAAATGGGAAAAATCTAATTTAGATTTTAAAACCAAATAAGTGCAAGAATAAATAGATATAATCTAGCTCTGAACATTCTTTCCTGGATGTCGAGGAAGGTTTTAACCATTGTGACATTCAAAAGAGCTTTCCATTAAGAACAGTGGAAGCCAAAAACATATCTGTTTTTATGACTGAGTTTGATATGTTTTGAGAATGGGTTTTGTGACCAGATAGTAGTTACCTGCAACAGCATTGTCAAAGGTCTCTTCTAGTCCAGCGCTATAACATATATTGCTTATGGTGACAAAAATACTAGGTCTGCTATAAAATTTATCACATTGTTGCCAAAGTTATCTGTAAAATAACACTGTGATGTATTGACATATTAATATAGTTTCTCTCAGAATTAAAATACAGAAACAACAGCTCTTTCTCTCCCCACTTCCTCCTACCACTTGCATCCGCAGATACTAAACTTGGCAAGAACCACTTCACAACGCAATAGTAATGGTAGGAATATATTATACAAAATGTTGACCTGGTTATATTGAAATTTTGGTATATCGTTACTTCCAAAAGAAAACATACCTTAGGATGTGGTGAAGTGTAGAAAGATCTTTTTAATACTAGAGTGAATATTTTAGTTTCTAGTTTTTGTGGCACATGATGATATTATGCTAAGGAGTTATTAGTCTGTAGGGTATGACTTACTGCACAGTCCTGCTGTTTTAACTCAGACCTATCACAACTCCTTTTCAGACAAGGCGATTCCTTTACGTTCATTGTGCATTTGAGTAAGGAATGCAAAACTGAATCCCCATTTACTACATTGAAATAACATGAACAAACCAAATAGGGTAAGCAAGAACAAGGAATTTATATTTTGCATTGATTCAGTCCATAACACAGCTGTTTTCCAGATTTAACCCTCATATTCCAAATTCTCCTACTACTTGATAAATCATTCAAAGGCTCAGGCCTATGAATATCTTTTATTCAATTCCTCTTTCCAGGTAGAGATAATAAAGGGGACAATGTTCACATTCAGGCACAGAACTATTGATAGCCCATTAGGAAATCTGAGCATTTCTGCAGTAAGACAGGGTAACTGCTTCTTGCCTCACTCTTGTCAGTTTTAACTACTATTCCGGGACCACAATGGGCAAATACACTCCCCAGTGCATTGGTCTATACTGTCATCATAGGAAACAATTGAACTAAATCATGGAGGGCAACACTTGAGCCTTTGGAATTAGGGTCCCTAGAATATTAGCTTTCATCCTTTGAAGTATTGTCTTCTCAAAAATCAAACTGGCTCATCATTCAAAACGTTAAGTGTTTGTTATCCAGTGCTTAGGTCATAGATGGCAATGTAAAACGCAGATAGACTTGAACACATCAACTCATCTAGCCACCTCACCACCATGGTAGCCAAATAACAATATCAAGCTTTTTTCAAAATAGCTTTTTTCAAAAGACATACAACTTCACAAAAGGTTGAAAAGGTCAAGCCCCTCACTTTCAGACAAGTCCCCCAACTCCTACATTAAAATCATGCTTCCTGGCCAGACCAGTGAATACTTACAATTTTGCTCTGTCACAATTGTTCCAGGCAAAGTCAAATTTCTCACCTGGAGCTGAGCACTCCACCATGCTACTGGAGGCTCTGTGGTTAGGAATGCTTTCCCAGCAAGGGGGAGAAGCGTGTCACCCAGCCAAGGCATGACTTATGTAACCTAAGTCTTGGATGGTAACTTTCATTAGCAGGTAATTAGAAAAAGGTAGACACCATTGCTATTTTCCCTCTTTCAAGTGACATCTTGAACATATCCAGTAGTGCCTTCAAAACATGTAGATTATTGAGCACACAGAGAAGAAAGTATTCATTCAGACTCCTAGTCCATGCTTCAGATTCCTAGATTCTATGACAAAATTTTGGATAGGGACAAAATAATCAAGGATAGGCTCCTTATAGGACTCCTGGGTAAAGACAGGGTTGCTAGGCAAGTCCTGTCAAGAAATTTTGGCTAGATACATCCTGAAGTTTCAAATTCAAGTGGAGTTTTGCTACCAGCTCAAATGAGGTTCTCTCCCATATTATACCTTGCTTTTGTACGTAACATTGCATGGCTCCTGAGTTAGACAATACCATCTTGACATCATATCAATACCAATTAACTTGATTTGACTGGTTTAGACATTTCTTATCATATAACTGATTCAGAATAAAATATGTAACAGGGATTCTTTTGTTTTCTTGTTTTGAAGGAGTTGGGTATAATTCAGCAAAAAGGTAAAAAAAAAAAAAAGCAACAGCCTACAAATACTGACAAGAGTCCAGTTAGGATTCACTTCTGAATGTCCACCTAAACCCAGCAGAAATCAAATTTTCCTTCCCTAGACTTCTATATACCAACATACATATTTTATCTTTTTGGTAATTCAGCCAGTACTGGAATATATCAGAATCTAGAGTTTTTAACATTTCCATTTTTCCAACTTTTTTCACATAGGCAGTTGGGTGGGGTACCATGACTTTGAGTAGTAGCACATTAGATGCTACGAAAACTTTCAGCATTTTGTCTGAAAAACCTGACCCACTAATCACTTTCTGCTATGATGCAATGCTTCTGTTCTGGAATTACCAGCCAAAGTCAACTGCTGTGACTCCACAGTTAGCACGCCGAGCAGAGCCTCCCTCCATGGGGTAAGAGAAGGGATATGTAATACTTCTTACACAGCTCCTTACAACAAGCTGATAGTTTGTGTAAGCCTAGGCACCTTCCCTTCAATGAATCCCACCTATTACTCATATTTTAATGGACAGCTGATACTGCTACCATAATTTTGCATTCAAATTAAAATAAAATACATGTAAACAGATTTCTCTCTTGTTCTCTTTTTTTTGTGTGTGTGTGAAGATGGATGTAAAACAGCACCTGTTTCTGTGTAACAGACAAAAGTTTCACCCTCCCCCAAAAAAGTCAGTGACTCCATTTCTCTGCCTGATAAGATGCAAAACGATACCAATCCAAGATAATGGCTAATGCCATCTCTCAGTGCACTTCTGCAATAGACTCAAAGTGACAAGCACGGCAAGAAAACCTACACAGATGAATATCTAGCACAGAAAATAACCAGAGCTCTGCACTCAAGTGGCTAACGTGGCAGAGGTCTCAGTACAGGTTTGCCTACCACAGCATTTTGGGCACTAGCTTGGTATGCACAACAGTCAATCTCTTCGTCCTAGTGCCAGGATATTCCAATAACAACTTTGAAGAGAAAAGGGTTAATGGTTCGGGACATCTGAACAACGTTTAAGGCACCGTTTTAGCCACATTACTGCACTGTATACCAAGGATGATAATGCCCAGCACCCAATTACATGTCTTCATATCTCGTGTGCTTTCAAAGGAGAAAAGCACTTTCTGCAGGGACAGAGAGGTGAAGAGACATAGCGAAGGTGACAGGTAAGGAATCGGCAATCCCAGGAAGGGAACTCAAGCCCCAGCTGAGCAGTCTGGGACCAATTCAGAATATGTGCAAACCTCTTTTCTCTGCGGTAAAGAACGGTGAAAAGGGTGCACACATTTGTCAATAGTGTTGGCACCCCACGACAAAGTGGTGCTATAATTGGCATCCAGCAGCCTCCGCATAAGGCCACATGGTTAGCAGAAATTGCTAAATTATTTGACTTGTAAACCCAGTTTGAAATGCTAACTGCAGAGTATTTGTCTGAGTGATAAACTCTTTAAGGAGAAACCTTTGATCTCCAGTCAAGTAAAGACCTTTAAAAGTCCTGAAGTCTGGGGTAGCCAGCCCTAAAGACCTTTGTTTGTAGCCATCAGTGGAAGAGGGGGAGGGAAAAAGCATTTTGCACAGTGATTGCCCAGAAGTTTGGCTTTGCTTGTAAAGCTGGAAGGTGAAAGGCCGTGCAGCTCCCCTCCCTCCCCCCAACAAAAAAGAGGTTATCCAGCTTTATGGTATAAGGCAGTCCTTAACTTATGACTTTATCTTAGCAAAGAAGATTGTAATGTGCAAAAAAGGGGTTATAGATGGTGAATTTTCTTGTTCACGAAAAAACATTTTTAAGATCAAATTTCAAGTGGCCCGTGCTATCCCTTAAGCACAGCACGTTGCAATACATTTTTGGTTTCTAGTTTTTGTTCAATCTGGGTGCTAGTTCTGGTAGAAACACTTATTCACATTAACACCGGGTTCAGATCAACAGGCCCCAAGCTTGCACGTGTGCTAACTGTCATTCTTCAGCATCACTCACGGTAAGAACAGCGGTGTTGGGCTGCCACTACAGCCCTCTCAGCAGAGTAGTAGTGTAGTTGAACCGTATGTGAACCCTCTCCTGCCACCGCACAGGCAACCTCTAGGGGAGACAGGCAGGGTTACTAGCCTTTCCTGCCTCCTGAGTTTATTCATGGATAATATTCTTAACTTCCAAAATTCTTTATGACAGAAGGAACTAGTTTAAAAAAAGAATCCACCAGAAATTAGTAAGGCCCAAGTGTCACTCATCCTACTTCCTCCTGTGTCCTTTCACCACCACCACCCCTGGACAAAAGTTCACCGCTGACTAGTGGTGTCTGTAAACGGCAGATCTTTTACTGCTAGCCTCAGCCTCTGCTGAGCTCCCAAATGGGATGGTGTTGCTTGATGGGGTCATCTGTTTACTTAAAACAGGACTGGGATCAAAAGTTCATTTTCATAGACCATTAAAGGACAATGATATATTAACAACTTCAGCCACTGCTGAGTTGGGCTGGATGTGACTCCTAGGTGAATGACACCATATGCCAGCCACACTTTCTTACAAGATTTATTTCAAGTACCTTCCCTATACATCTCAGGGAATATAGAAACAGCCATCTTCCACACCAATCTAGAAGGTGTACCTGTAGGCAATCTCTGACACATTATCTTCCCCTTAGAGATCACTAGTGATTCATTACAGCATATTTACAGACATCCCACCAGCCCTTGGATTTGTTTCAATGAATCGGTAACACTCAATTTCTGACAAGCAAAATCTTACCCATCTTTCACATTTTTTGACCACAAGGAAAACCCTGAGACACTTACTACTTGTGGGGCATTAAAGTCAGCATTTGTGATCCAGACAGAGGGAGAGAGAGAAAGGGGAAAAAAATGAGCAAGAGTGAAAATTTAAGTCATTTCCAAGACTTCAGACAGCAGAACTGAAAATGTGAGCAACAATTCACATTGCTTCTAACAAGCAGCCCCCTGAAAAGTGGAAGAAATATGACAGTGAGTGATTTTTGGTATAAAAGCCCGAGTTATTTAGGCTTTTAAACTATCTGACAGTGGTTTTGCCAATTAACCAAAAAAAAAATCCAGTCCAATCGAGAGTTAAGGCAAAATTTCTACAGAAACACCAAGGAAGACTTCCTTAATCAAACAGGGACACTCTGGTTGTGCAGCTGACAGACACATCTGCTGCAGGCCCAGCAGCCGTCTGTAAAAAATTAATTTTCTCCTGGAAAAGTGTGGGTTTTTTTCCTCTCATGGCACGTCTAAACACTCAAGAGAAAGTCACCAAATCCCACCCTCCTCCACACAGCCCCCCCAAGGCACAGCTAACTCCGGGAAGACACGGAGCCCTGTCTGCAGGTACAGCGGTCAGTCCTTCCCACGCAAGACAGATCCCCCCCCAGCTCACCATCCCCTCTCCAAAGCCAAAGTCTCAGGTTTTTGATGACATTTTGCAAGACCCTCGAGTTGAGAAAATGCCCCCTTTACCCCCCATGTAGCACAGTGTGTTTTGACTACCCCATCCAATCCATTAGAAAATGCCAAGGAATGGTGCAGACCAGTGCCAGACCCTTCTTCAGCTGCAGGAAAATCAGAAGATTGGGAAGGAAGAAGTGGGAAATGGCCTGGGCAGCACCAGCACAGCTTAAGGGACTTCTGCCACGGTCTGTAGATCACACAAGTGTCTGGTGGCACCCATTAACTGCTCAGCATAACAATGGCTCTTTCTCATCTCTGCCCATCCTCCCTGTCCCAGTTAAATGAGCTATTTCCCAGGCAAATAAAGACTGGGGAGACTGCCTTCACCAGGGGTAGGAGACTGGGGAAGGGAATTCAGATGCGAGGGATGGGAGCCTACCGGGAGAGGTGGGGAGACAGGCCCACCCTGAACACTGCTAGGGAAGATGAGGGGAGGGGGAAAGCCCAGTACAGGGGAAAGAGGTGCAGGGACCATGGTGGGACATCACTACATTTACTCTCGGTCACAGATCCGCAGGAGGGGAAGGAAAACACAGGAGTGCAGGGGCAGATATTAGGGATCAGGGACATGCAGGAGGTCAAAGGAGGATGGGGAAGGAGGAAGATGGCAGGAGGTCAAAGGAGGATGGGGAGGGAGGAAGATGACAGGGGGTGGCCCTGGGACCTGCACCAGCTCAGCCTACAGTAGCTGCAAAGTTCAGCAAAGCCAGCAGGCAGAGAGCTAGGTTCCTCCTCTCACCACTATCTGTTTCCTCAGCGTACCTATGTCCTCCCTGTCCAAAGAAGTTGAGCAGGCAGGAGGGCAGCCACACTGACCTTGTTCCAAGCTGGTGGCCTGACCCTGCTCCTGCCCCTTTTCTGCTTTGGCTGCAAGGACAGTATGTCCGATCCAGAAGCTTCTTCTGAAACCCTTGTGCTTCCTCCAGCCTTGGGTGAAAACAAGCAAACAAGGAGCAGCAGTGGGGTGGGACACACACACTGTGTTTAAGAGGTGATAGGTCAAACTTCAGTTCCACTGTTCAATGCTTTTTTGCCTAGTATAGGTAATGTGAAAATAAATAGCATTTACATATTTCTACCTGACTTTATATAGCTAGAGGTATAGCTGTATACATTTCTATAGAGTGGGTAAATATTCTGTATCTATCCTGCCTGCAAACTTCATCCTGTCAGATGAAGCAAACGGTCAGTTTTAAGGAATTCAGAAATATGAGACTGGTTTGTAATATCGCTACTGTATTTTTACCACTTATGCTGAAAAGAACTTTTCCAAAACCATAGCCAGCCACAGTGATACAGCAGAGCCCAGAATCAGGGCTGTGAGAAGTGTGAAGTTCAGTATACGAAGAATTACGAGACAAAGCCTTCATTTGTTAAAGGACATTGGGCCAAAACTTTTTCCAGAGCAGTGTTAATTGTAAGAAAGAAATTTCCAATAGAAAACCACTTGGAGTCTGTATCACGGTCAAAGCAGCAAATGGCAACCACCCTGGGAATCAAACTTTCTATTTTCTCCTGTAAGAGTTTTGTTTACAACTCTGCTCTCCTCTTCCTGGGGATAAGAAACAAACCTCTCTGTGAGGTGTGAAGCTGCACCTTTCTGGAAACAAGGCTGCTGGCCCTGTAATACTGACAGAGCAGGAGGAGGGAAAGCCCTCTGGCACTGCACAGCTCGCTTGCTTGGCTGGCTGGGCTGCGCTCAGGCTGTGTTCTACCAAGGGGACTTGTCTTAGGGCTCATTTTTAACACAGAGGGTTTGCTGGGAAGCAGCTGCCAGGGAGAACCCTGCAGCAATCCACCACTTTGACCACCCGGAGAGCAGGGCTAGGGCACATGGTGGCAGTCGGGTGGGTTCAGAGGTCTCTGGTTTACGAAGGGCAACTGGGAGCTCTGGCTGATTTTGTAGAAGGTGAGACATAATGTTGCATCCTGCCAAGATCTTTCACATCGATTCCCTTCTTATGCCTCTTCTAAACACACCACTGCCCCACATTTAGAGTCAAACTAGAGTAGGATCTTTTCACATGAAAGATAGCCTGGCATTAGGAGTTTAGCTCATTGGCCACTGCAACAAACATCCCATTTTAACAGAAATTGTTCATTGCCATCAATCTACAAGCACTAGGAGATTAACACATCCCTGTATAGTCTCAACCCAGAGAGAGCAGAGAGCCTTGGGGAAGACAGTGAGAGCACATGTGGGAACATCCCGGTTGTAGACCTCCTCAAACATAATTCTCTGCTGAAATGATGAAGCTGATCACTGCTGCAGTCAGGACATCACTGGCAGGAGCTAACTCAGCCTTTCCCAGATATCTCCCTCCCAATCCAGCTGCTTCCTAAGTCCCCATTACACATGTACTGATGCTTCTGAATGCAGAAAGCCTGCTTTCCTTTCAGCAAGCTTCTGTAGCAAGGAAGTTAGCTGAGGGCATCCTCAGAGGAAGGAACCTTGCAGGAGAGAGTTTGCAGTGCAGTTTCCCCCTTTTCCAAGCGCACTCCCTTCAATACTCCCCTTCATCACATTGCTGTGACTTTCTTTTCCCCTTCCTGCCATAATACCAGTGCGGAATTTTGATGAGACAAAACCAGGTGCAGCCCGTGGCATTTATTTATTTAGAAGCAAATACAACATTTCGCTAAGTATTTTGGAGTTATGGAGAAGAATGCTAAGTCAGCTGCTTCTCTCAATCCAGTGCTTATATTTTTATGTGGTTAATTAAAGCAAATACTTGCCTTGAATCCACATGGCATTTTTTTCTTTTAGATATTCCAGACACATTTGGTCTTACGTTAAAGTTAACGTTAGCTCTTTATATAACTCATACAGTAGCCACAGGCACCAAAAAAAAAAGTTAATTTCTTAACTGTAGCTTTCCTCTTTTTATGTTTGCAATTTCAATTAACTGTTCTAAATAACTGACAACCTGGAATATAAAACATTCCTGCAACAATGTAGGTCTAACAGCAATTACGTTGATTTACTCTGGACCATGTTAAGTTCAGGGAGTAGGATAAAGAGACAAGAGTTTAAAACTTCTTTCACACTGATGTAATAAATTCAGTACATTGCTTTAAAGTTAGGGCAAAATAGCTGGTAACTGAAAGTCAAAAAAACCCTTGTTTTGTTTTCCACTGTGATAGAAAACAATAGATTATGGGAAAGTTCTTCAGAAGGTGATCAGAGGAAAAGTTCACCAGCATCTATCATGGACTGTGTCTCTGAGGCCTGCTGGGATAGGAGGGAGGGACATAAAGGTGTCAGCAGTTGAACTGATACGGTAAATCACAGTAGGGTTAGTAAAGCGCAATGGCAGCCTAGTGTAAATGCCTTCAGACTTCTATTTCTTCTCCGAGGTTGTACTCGGGACATGTCCCCTCTTTGTGACCTTATCTCTGGGGCAGTGGGTTGTGCACTGGTCTCTCCTCTTTAGTTTGCAAAGACTAATCCATTTGTAGGTTAAGAAAAGGTGAAAAGAACAATCACCCAGGAGCCACCAAAATAAACAAGTAGCACCTTTGACTGCTTAAGGATTCTCGGTTTTCCTCATCAGCATGCTCAGCCCACCTCCTCTCTCTCTCCTTTTAAATACTTTGATAATAGTATATCCGTAAACTGTTTCTTATAAAAAAAAAAAAACACATCATACTAATACTATGCAAAACAGGAGAATGCTAAGATGGTTCCATAAACAGTGAATGGTTCCACTCTGCAGGCATGTAACTTGCCTCTGCAAAATGTAGTTTTCCATATACGTCCCCGTGGTTGAAATTTACAAATTTTTTCTAGAAATGCTGACTGACAGTTAGTGAATTTCAGCCACCAGCGTGCTCTCAGTCCCAGTTACAGATCTGAGCCATTTCTTTCCATACAATGAGCAAAAAGGTCACGACAGGCTGTTACTTCAAGCAATCTGTTGTAAAGATTAATGAACTTTTCTCTTTAACTGCTAGATTTATGATGCATGCACTAGCTTGCTGCAGTGCTGTAGGCAGCATTGTTAACATCAATAATGTATATTTAATATAACGACACCAAAGAGGAGGATAATTCAGGGCAAGAAGGATGACACTGGAGTGAAAATCACCTGTGTGCTATGCAGCCAGGGCTGTGGTGCGGTGCAGCGGTGGTGGTTCACTGTTTGCCGTGCTGGTGGTTCCCCTTTGTTCCCACCCTATCTCCTTCCATTCTTGTCAAAGTTAAGGACAGTTCACAAAAGAGAAGGCTATTGCCAGGTCAGGGAGCAGTTTCCGATTACTCTGTGGTCCCTAGGCTTCCAAGGGAAGCTTTGGAGAGAAGGAGGGTGGTTTATGAGTAGGTGTATGGCTTGTAAATAAGAGACAAAAACCCAACCCTATTCACACAGGTGGCACTACTAGAGCTAGCAGGGCACTATCCAGTCCCCTCCTTCCTTTCCCTTAGGTTACAGACAGGTTGTTAATTCAGAGGAACCTAGATACAAAATAAAGGTTATCAGGTAAAGCATACCACAGCCCCTTCCTTCTTTCAGTCAATTAAGTCAGCAAGCCAAGAAAACCAAGACCTACCATCATTCCACTGCAAATTCAGACCTAATCCTGAAGAGATGTTTGTTCTACTGACATTCTACACAGAAATGTATCTGTGATACAGATACATTAAATTAATGTTGACCCTGTATATCTAAAGCAGGGGGGGGGAAAAAAAAAAAATCAAAGTTAGGCTGGTGCTCTTCCCTCAAAATAATTGTTCCTGAAGGAAGTTATTTCATTTAAAGCAGCATTAACAAAGATGACTTAACACAATTTTGGTAGATGTATGCCTGTGTACAGCTCCTCCTTAAACTGTCTCAGCTGTACCAAGACCACTGCTCAGGACCCAAATTTCTGTAGTGACTCTGATCTTTTCAGCTTCCAACCACCTCAGAAAGTCACTGACCTGCCTCCTATGTGAAAGAGCACAAATGGGACTGCCTTTTGGTTACTTTTATCTCTGGAGAGATCCTGTGAGGGGCCCTCAGCTCTGGAATTTATTCCCCCCTTTGCTCAAAAACAGCCTCCAACAATCTTTGACCTTCTGAGTAAGCTCTGAGGCCCAAATCCAAGGATTTGTTTTGGGAGAGACATAAGAAAGGCTGGCATTTGTGGGTGTGGTAGGAAAGCATGTTGTCAATAACTGACCTAGTCTGTGATTTATAATTTTCTCATGTTGTGGCAGTTATCCTGTATGTTAGTGAAAACTTAACCCACAGAGACTTAGGATTTGGTCATTAACTGAGGGGAGGGGGGGAAAAAAAAGCATGGAAATCAACCAGTGTATGAATGATTGTGTGTTCGTGAACAAAATGACCTGGCAAACAAGTACGTCGTAAGTCACTTCTGCTAAAATGATCCTTCTAGCCTTGCAAATCACACAAGTTCTGCATGTGTCTCTGGGGCACTAACAGCATACATGAGTGAAACTGCGCTGTTGGGACTGCTGGTAAAGGAACAAATAACACTTTAATTAACCGAGAATACTTAATATGTTGCCCTGCCTATGTTGTAATTGAAAGGCGAGCTGTAAACACCTATTAAAACAGCACTATTATGTCCTACTACCAAAGCTCTCATCTGTCACCTTTTAAATATTTTAATCTGAGATTCTTTAAAAGCTGTCTCTGCTGCTCTTACTCTTTGGATGTAAACAGATTTGTTAAATATTTTATTTCTAACCCACCCACGAAGTTACATTCATTTACATAACTTAATGAAGGCTGCATTATTCATTGAACTTCTCATATAACATTTTTCATAAGACATCATTAAACAAGTGAAGCAAGCCAGTCTAGTAATGAGTCTTCTCTAAACTTGCTGCCAGTTATGTTTCCTTTCTCCTAATCTATCACTCTAATGGTTGCAACTAACAAACTTTTTGAATCTTTGCTGCTAATCTGTATATGTTTTGCGTTGCATGCTGGATGTATAACTTGACAGAGAATTTACAATACAAACCACCTGGCAAACAAAACTATCCGGATTAAGAAATGCTATCCAAACCTGCCCACTCTTTTTTGTTCCAATAGAGAAGACAACTACATGTAACATAGTAACTTTAAGCCATAAATAAAGTAACTTATTTGGGGCTGAAATGTACTCTACTGAGCACTATGTCCCAAACACAAGATTAGCAACAGTCTTTTATAATTTCAAAAACATTAGCAAAAATCAATAGATTGAAGTTTGGTTTATATCAATGTGTAGCAGAGACACAGCCTTGTACAGGATCCTATAGTCTTGCATGGGATCCTGTTAGACTGTTCCAAGAGATACGGTATGTAATAATTTAAAGGTAAAGAAATTCTGCAACAGGTTGTTCACACTTGGGATACTTAATCTGTATTGGGGAGGGAGTCAAAAGTAGTTGGATTTTCAGGGACCCTAAGCAGTGCACCACCCTTTGAGACAGAGAGCAAATTTTGAGAATTTATACCTCATAAAAATCAATTCTGGTGCTTAAAGAAGTTGAGAGATCTAGGGGACTAATTTTATGTACATTAGTTTCAAATTACTATGGCATATTCTTTTATCAGCATGCACCTTGAACACCCCTGCCGATGTGTAGAATTAACAAACACAGCAATGTTCTGTTCTCAAAGATGACTAGACACAGATTTGTAAAAGCAGTTTTAAAAACTACCTATAGCAGTTAGGAAAGTACCACTTGAAAGTCAGTGATGGAATATTTTACATATTATTAAATATTTTTCTTGGTACCTCTCCAAAGTTTGTTCTAAATCATTGACCAGAATAAAATAAGAACGCATATGATAGACTGAAATAGGGTAATAAGAAGGGCAACTTTTTTGTCAACCTCTTATCTTGTACTAAAGGTAAAAAATAAAATGTCAGAAAAGTAAGTACAAAACCTTAAGCGTACTAGGCTTCAAATGATGCTGTCCTTTCAACAGGTGCTCGTATGAACCAAAAGAAGAAAACTAATTTCCCAGCTCAACTGCTCAAAGCAACATGAAAGTAATGTCCTTGTTTCACTAGGACAAAATAAATGAAACTGGTATCAAATTATTTCAAAATTTTTTTTTTTTCCCCCCAATGAGTCTTCAGCATTTATTTGCACATTTTTTCTTACTCTTATAACCATTACCAAAATTCACTATTACGTGTTCTGACCTTGTCTGGAAATAATACTGCCTTTCAATCAGAAACTGATATATCAAGTAGGATTCCTCAACGTCAATTTAAACAAATATCATTCTTTAATGTCATTCTTATGAAAGAATGGATATAATTGCATTGTTGAGAGCCACACATTTTGCATCACACAGACCCTTCAGAAACTCTAAGCACCACAGACATGCTGCTAGCTGGCAGGAGCTATTATTCACATGGGCCCAGGAGAAGCATGAGTTCCAGTAACCCACCTTACTCCCAGAGAAGAACCAGCGTGCTACAGATAAATCATGACTTTTTACTCCAGGACCAAAGCATAACACCAACTGAATTCTATGCATTTTTTTGAGAGAGAGACCTACAAAAGATTTTCTTTTAAATGACAGGTTAACTGAAAGGAGGAATATGAAATACCCCAAAAAGGCCCAATTACAAGAAGGGAGTGATCATTCCTCATCAAATCTGTCCCTTTGATGTGTTTCAGCTTGTGAGGCTTGGAGCACCAACCCACTTACACTAGTAGCACACAGTCACACTTGCAAAAGGAGAGCTAGAGCACGGCTTAAGGAACTACCTGTTGGCAGCAGGGTGGGCTGAAGTGGCTGCTCCCTCCGCTGCAGCACCCTGGCCCACACAACACTCACGCAGGGAGCCAGGGTGAGGATCTGCTCTGCCTGAAAAACAATCAGGTTTCTGGTAGATAATTTTTCAGCAAGATCAGTTGCTGGATCCAGCATAATCAGAGGTGTTGGGGCTGGTCAGGGAGGGGGCAGGAGCCTGCCAGCCCCTAAATAGCAGCCCCAGCCTCAGCGTGTGCCCACAGCTGGCACTGCTGAGCAGGCAAAGGTGCATGTAATCATAGCAGAGCTCACCTGAAACTGGTCTGCAGCCAGCAGCTAGCTGTCAAGATACAGCTGCATAGAGGAGATTAGCAGGGGTCGTAAAACCTGCTCAAGAAGTTGGGCAAATATTTTAGCAATTAACCCACACTGAGCTCCATATTACTGCAACTATGCTGCTACCATTTCTTAGGATAGCTTGTTTAAAGTTAATTCCAGGATGCCTAAATTACACAGCAGTGACAGACCATTTAACTAGAGAGATAAACTCTACAGGGGCAGTACCTAATACAGGTTATGTTGTCATGATTTACAACAGCTGAGGATGTGCCCCCAGATGCCCAGACAAAATCAAATTAGGTATAATTTTATATTTTTGCTCCAAACATAAAAGCCTTGCAAACCTAACTCAAAAAATAAAAATGAGACAGAGAAATGCATGTATTACCTTAGCCTTACACTGTGAAAGTGTTCATATTCTCCAGATAGCACTTATATTCCAATTCTTTATAAAAACAAGTATAAAATAATACGAAGCGCATGCAAAAAGTTCCCACATATGAAAGACTTCAGTTAAAACCAAGCAAAACATTTAAAGAAGATCAGCATCTATTTGGATGTGCAGAACATTATAATAAAGAGAAAAATGTTAATAAGGGATACAAGACATGCATCTTGCTGTTCTCCAGATTGAGATCACCTCCAAATCAGGATCAGGGTTTTCACTTTACTGCTACTGTATTGATAATAAAAGGGTCTTAACTGGGATTATTCATCAAATCCCTGAAAAGCATAATGGTACAAGAGGTTTGCAAAATGAAAAATTATTTAAGGTTTTAAACATTGCCAAGAATACTCAGTCATACTCTAAAAAGAGTCTCTTTTGTATTTTAAGACTACAAAAAATTGAATATGAAAAATTCTTCATAGGTATGCTTATATATCATTTGTGTCTAAGTTCTTACCTTAGAAGCTCATGTATTTAAAATACTACCTGGAAACACAACAAATGTGTTACAGAAACAATTGTTTAAAAATACCCAAAACCTCATAGATGCTATTAAACACCTGTAGCAATTTTGAGCTACCCAACTCCATCCTTAATTTTGACCTTGGGAGAACATAATGAAAAAAGGACTGTTTTCCAGAAGCAAACAAAAAATTGTCTATATGGTGCTATAAGTGTTCGTGACACTGAACTACATTGATTTACTTCATAGATGTTTATAGAGCCAGACTATGTTGTTTGACTTTTGAGGGAAGACTAATAGGTGTA
>NW_010266636.1:0-3134 GCF_000690775.1 Eurypyga helias | reverse complement strand
AGGGAAAGCACAAAAAAATGTATGGTTAAGCCAAAACAGGGGTCATGCCTGGGGCATTTTATCTGCCCCCCTTACACACCCCAGGGGAATTGCATCTCAACAGTTGATTCCCTGTTAATCAATTCACATTAGTGCCTGCCTTTTAGTTTTCACTTTGCTGAATTCCAGGAAAGAAGTTCTTAAACCAAATGCATGCTCTATCTCTGACCTAGTCACAGCCATCGCATTTCAAGAAGAAATCCCAGCAGATTTTATTTGCTCCACCAGTTGATAAGAGACACCTTTGTAAGTAAAGATTCATAGCCAGCAGACTCAACACAGAACAAGATCCAGTGGTCTGTTTACACAGGTCAGCAGTAATAAGGGAAGAGAGGACCTTTATGGATTTCCCCCACCTCCCCAACCTATTTTCTTATGTTACACATTAGTCTCCTGGTTCCCTTTTCTTTCTTATTGACTGTGTCAAGATTATGTGCTTGATTAGAAATTTGTACCACTTGCTGTCATTCCATACTCTTTTCAGTGAGTATGTGTGTGTTTGCACTGTTCTTGCCACTTGCAGGCTAAAATCTGCAACAATTTACTATTCACAAGTGAGAACCACATTGGGGGTGGGAGGCAGGGGAGAATTATGAGTGTAGAAACAGTAAATAGCTCATTCACAAAAGCAGATCTGACTTTACATCCAAACCCTTTACACCCACTGGTTAAGCTACTCTAGCACACACGCAGATCTGCACACAGAGGATCATCAAAAATAAACTTTATTATCAAACTTAAAATTCACACATTAAACATAAGATCTAGACAAAAATAATACTGAAAACATTCTCAAACAATAACCATTTTAGGCAACTTGGAGAAGTAGCTAGTTACCATTGTTTCACATGCCTTTAAGAATATGTCTTAATACATACACCGTCGTGAAACACCTTCAAATGCTTAGCTGGCCAGCTTTCAAAAGGGTTTTTAAATAGGGGGAAACTTATTTCTATAGAAATAACATTATCTAATTATGAATCAGAGATCCATAATTGTAGTGCTTGGGGAAAAAAATATCATAGCCTTTTGAAATATTTAGAAGACATAAATAACTATTGTACATTTACAAGTTTAAATATTTAAAGGCCTTTGTTACTATAAAAAGTTGCTATGTACATATTAGATGCTATAGAGGAATCCAGCCGGAGGCAGGCGTTGAGCTCTCAGATTTGGCCGCTGAAACCTATGAATTTGGTAGGCAGATTGTCCACAGGGTACACTATGGGGCCCGTTTTCATGGTAGGAGGTCCATTCAGCAGCTGCCAGTCACAGCTCCGAGCCAACTCCACTGTAAATATTTTTAAAAGGACTTTTGCAAACTCTTTGCCCACACAGCTCCTCAAACCCCCACCAAAAGGGATAAAACTGAACCTGGAGGAATCCTCTGGAGATGGAGACATGAAGCGATCTGGGTTAAATTCATCCTTGTTGGTAAAGAGATCTGCCACATCGTGGGTATCACAGATACTGTAAATAACATTCCAACCCTTAGGGATCTGGTAACCCTATCAAAAGAAGGGAAAGCAGACATGACGTGCCTTGCTGTGCTAAACAGGGTGAAGCGTCAGCACAGGACACGCCAGCACCCCACCTCCCCTCCTGGCTTCCTGCAGGTCACGCCAAGGCGGACAGGCTACACGAATGCCCTAGCGCTTGGCAGCTGCGCTGAGGAATCCAGCCCAAGCCCCCCTTACGTTTAGCTCGAGGGTCTTGAGTGCAATTCTAAATCCTCCAGGAACAGGAGGGCTCAGCCTGAGGGTCTCTTTGATGACACAGCCTGTGTACTTCAGCTGCTCTAAGACTTCCATGTCCAGCTGCTTCTCTTGGTTGGGGCTGCACAGTAAACCCTAGAAAGAAAGATGCTGCCATGACCTTTATGGAGCAGGCAGACAGGGCTCCCAGCACTGCAAAGCAGCTGCCCCACAGCAAGCACTGTTTTCCTGACACCCCCTAAAAGAAGGGCACCACCTGGGTCGAGGGGAGCCCTATCTGGAACACCCCTCCTGGAGGTACCTTCCCACAGCCTGCTCCTGTGGAATAGCTCCAGGGGACACACGCACCTTCACCTGCAGCTCTTTCCTCACTTTCTGCAGGACATCGTGGTGGAGCCCCAGGAAGGCGATCAGCGATGTGGCAGCGCTGGCAGTGGTTTCATGGCCCCCAAACAGCAGCTCTGTGGCAGACTCCTTCAGCTCCTTAAGCACGGGACAGAGATACACAAACCAGGTCTTGAATATAGTGTCTCCACCAGGCCCACTCCACCTCCCTGTCACTGGGCATCCCTCCCAGGCTGGGGCAGACACCCATGGGCCAAGATGGGGTGGTGCTTATGCTCCCTGGGGACATGACTGGTTCTCCCCATCCAACACCCAGATTGCAGCCTCTACAAGTTGGCTTAGTGCATGGCGAGAAGGGACTGAGCCTCCTGCTCTCTCCTTCTGGCCCCCAAAGGTAAGCGTGCTGCAGGAAAGGGATGGATCTGGCCCTGGGGAACCTTACCTGCATGTTCAGCTGCTCCCCGTTGCCCTGCGTGTGCTCCATCAGCAGCTGCAGCGCATCCTTGTAGCCACCTTCAGGCTCCTTGCGGGCCATCTTGGCACGAATGTTCTCCTCGATCTTGGCGTGTATGATGTTGCGTGCCCGCAAGCCCTGGCCGAGCGGCAAGGAGAGCAAGGTCAGACTTGGGCCAATACCCTCCCGTCCATTCCCCACTGCCCTGGCTGCTGGGACACCCCTCTCCTCCCAGCCTGCCGGGAGCCTTACCCGGTAGAGCCCGCTGAAGGGCACGTCGATGGGGAGGGAGAAGAGGTTGCGGATCATCTCCTCGAAGGCCTCCACCAGCTGCTGCTCTCCATCGGGGCTGGCCTGGCGGGGCTGGAAGCCCAGCAGGATCCTCATGGCGATGCGAAACATCAGGCGCTTCACCTCGGGGTACACGAGCAGGCAGGGCCCGGCGGCGCCCAGCCACTGTGCCAGGCAGGCGCTCACCTCCTCCTGGATGACGGGCACGTAGTGCTGCAGGGCGTCCCGGGAGAAGGCGCGCATGATCACCTGCCCGGAGGGACGAGGAGGAAGAGGGGGACACGGGCTCA
>NW_010266635.1:4521-9012 GCF_000690775.1 Eurypyga helias | reverse complement strand
GGTGGAAGGGGACAGAGAATTCCTTGCGGAGCTTTGCAGGTCCAGCCCAGGGGTGGCAGCCTGAGATTTGCACCAGGGTCAAGCCAGGACCTTCTTCTTTGTTCTGACCGTGCTGGTGGGGAATGGGAGGGTGGCTGGGTGCTACAGCAGCTGCTCCATGCCCTGGCTTGTTGCTGACGAAAGAGAATCTGCTGCCTTTGATCTGATCTTGACACAGACTTGTGAGCTGTTTTCATTAGGGGAAGACACCAGCTGCTGAGGCCCGCAGGAGAGTCCCAGAGCTGCAGAGGAGGGAGGGATAAATGAATTGTGTCACTTTGCAGTGACTTGGAAAAGGATAACAAAATATCACAAGCTGCACCTTGGAGATCTTACTGTGCAAACAGGGGAAAAGATGGGAGGTGAATAGACCTAACCGTGGTGGTGCCAGTCATCATCCAAAACCAGAACTGCCAGTACATTTCTTGCAGGGGAGACAGCACCATAATTGCAATTCCAGAGACTAACAGCACACCCATTTCTCGCTCCAAGGAATTTAAGCAACTACCATTTAGGGAGGTGTGAATATTTTCTCATTCATGTTTTAGTGTCTTGAAGTGGATTGAAACATGGAAGATAATCCGAAGAATTTCCTGAATTTTAATGCTTTTTCTACTCCAATGCGGACAGGATTACTGAATGACAAGACTTCTAAATTCCATTTAGTTCTCTTGGGGAGAAGGAAGAAATTCCCAAGCCCTTACTGGTAAAGTCTGTAGATACCACAGGTTAGAGGAACATCTGGCTTTGTAGATCGCTCGGATCTGCAGAGTGTGCTGGTTTCGTCTGAACACTCCACACAATGAAGAGCAAGGTCTGGCAGGGACAAGCATGGCATGATGTCAGATTTGTCTGGGAAGGAATGACACAGAAAACAATGCGGAGAGGGCTGAGGGGCAAAACCAATTGACCAAGAGTTCCCTGGGCCTAGCTGTTGCTGACAGATCAGGGAAGGACCAGGCCTTATGGATGACAGGATAGAAAGGAACGCTGTGCCTGGGCACAGCACTGGTGGTACCTGAGCAAAATAAGGCATCTCTGAGTCAGAAAAGTTGTAGACAAACTGGACATGGCTCAAGGAAAGTTTCCTAGAATAACTCGGGGCCTGGAAACCTTATTGTGTTGACAGACCTGAGAAAGAGCCTTTGATTGGTCCAAGGGTCAGTTAAGGAGCAACTCTGCTGATCTGGTCTACAGGCAGGAGCTTTGAACATAAGCCCATGGTTTGACAGAGGAGAGGTCCTGGACTGAGCAGAGGGAGTCAGAATAGGAGCCAAGAACTGGGTCGCACAAAAGCAGAGTATAGCATGCGCATTTAAGTTGGGGAGAAAAACTGAGCACTGGACCATTTTCCTTTGCAATAAAATGGCTTTGTCACTGCATCAAACTGTCTCTATGTGTTTGCCTTCAACAACCATGTAACAACTTGTGGCGGTTTTGGGGTGGATGGCATGTAGCATTCCCTTTACTCCTGGGTCACAAGGAGCAGAACACACTTTCCTCTGAACGTTGTAGACATTGGTCTGCTTTGACTCCTACAGTACAAAATCAACGTGGTGAGCACAGGCTGGGAGTACTGATTAAACTTTCCACGTCACCCTACCTCAACACCTCAGACAGATCCCACCACTGGGAATAGACACACGCTGGGAAGGTCCAGGTTTGGAATCTAGCAGTGTATGTGGCTGGAAAAGTGTGACTTCCAGCAGTTCTGAGAGAGACCTCCTGACCCCTGGACACCTGTATAATTGCTTTAAACATCTTCTTTGGGTCAATAAATCCTTATCAACTTTTTTTATAAAAAGGGATGTACACAGGTGACAAACTGCTTACAGTAGAAATAATGTGAATATTAAGCTAATCAAACCACTCACATGGGAAGGGATTAAAAGAGGGAAGGGGGAAAAAAAGCCACCAGCTCATAACAAGCAATCCATGTCACTTTTTTCCCTCCTGTGTACTCTTGCTCTGTCCCATTTGTCTAGCAGTAATCTACATTTCAAATGATTACATGGGAAGCTGAAGTGGTAGTGACAGGGATAAACGAAGCTTGTTAAACTAATAGCTGCACTAATGCCCAAATATGTGAACTTCCAGAGTCAGGCAGCATCCAAGGCTGCTGGAGCTGTCAGCCCTGCTCCCCCTGGGCTCATCCGCCAGCCGCTGCCACATGATGAATGGCCCTGTCGAGTAAATTCATCCGAGGCCCAATTAAATAGGCAGAAATGAACTAGAGCCGTCAACCAGGGAGAGAGAGGGAGAGGGAGCAAGAGAGAGAGGAAGAAAGAGAGAAGATCTTGAAAAAAAAAAAAAGGGTGGGAGGAGGGGAGAAATATTCCTCACAAAGTCAAAGAAGCTCCAGCGTAGTGAAGTCATTCTGTCAGAAAATGGCCATTTAATGCTTTACCGAGCCCACGACAGATAAGTCATCTGAGGAAGCTTTAGTGGAGTCCCAGGGCATTTCATTTATTAATTATCTGCTCCAAGTGAGGATCACAGCCAGCCTCTCCCTCCTTCCCACCCCTTTTCTCCACCGAGCACTGTCAGCACCTTGCCTACTCCCTGTCAGGCAGGCGGCTGAGGTGGGCACACAGTACCAGGGATAAGGACCAGCAAGCTCTTCATGTGCCCTCCTGCTTCACCTTCCTCAAAAATCCCAGCCATGGTGCTTTGGCCCTGGCCATCCCCCATCCCCCTCCTTATGCTGTGCTCTGAAGACCCCCATCTCCTTGGTGGGGGCATGGTTGGACCCTGCACCATGGTCCAGCCTACCCCACCATGTTCCCTCTGGACATCCCATTCTCTCCCCTCGTAGTGAACCAAGCCCTGAGGAGAGGTCCACCCTGCTGCAGGCAGGGAAGGACCTAGTCCCCAGGACAAAGCAGCCCTTGGAAGCTATGTTTTCCCTCGGGAAGCCCAAAGGTGGGTCTGGTGACTTTGAACGAGCACTTTCAGGGCTATGCACAGGGCCTTGTGTTATCTGTGCCCACACTTTATCCCACCCAGTGTTGCTTCTGGTCTGAGAAGGTGCATTCCAACACAGTGCGTGCTCTACTCAGGCAGGACTAGGGTGGGTGAAGGTAGCCAAGGCAGAGCCACTGAGCTGGGTGAGTCCTTGGCCTGGTGCATCCGGTGGGCTCCGGCACAGCCAGTGACAGCCAGCAATGCCCACAGTCATGTCTACACTGGACTGGGAAATGCTGCTGGAGGGTGACAGAGCCCCTTCTTCTTTGCGCTACACAGAATATGACTGCTTTCCTTAGTCCAGAAACATTAGCAAGCAGAGAGCAAATGCTCACTGATGGGGAAGAAAATAGGATGAGAAAGAGTGAGATGGCAGCACCCAAGGCAGGAGAGCTTGAGGGCTGCTGAACTGCAGCAGCAAAGAGGAGGCTGCAAGCAGTCCCAGTTATGAAGAAAAGGAACAGACTGTGATTGACCTCCCTGGGACTTCAGAAGAACCAGAAATGGTGTAGTGGATGCCCACATAGCCCTGCTATTCAGAGCTGATTCACTCTCCTCTCCCTGCTGATGTCCTGAGCACAAGCCATTCAGGAGAAAGGCTGCCTAAGGCAGCTCCAACCACCCAGCCAGGCTCAGGCACATGTTGGGGGGAACAGGCATCCCTGGTGGTCTTCCTGGTGCCTTCTCTGAAGCCAGGGTTCCTCTCCTGCCCTCCAAAGAGACATCACTAGGCACACCTCAAGGAAAATGTGTTACTGCTTTTAGTGAAGCAGCCCCTTCCCCTAGCCCCTGCTATGGTATGAGCTCTTGCTAAAGCACCAGACCAGTGAAAACCAAAGGTTGTTGTACAGCACAGCTGCAGTCACATCACAAAGCACTTATTTAATTTCCACTTTGGCCCCACTCTTATAATAATTTCTAAAAATAACAGACTAATTTTTTTTTTTTTTTTGGGGGGGGGAAGGGGGCGAAGAGGGTGTACATGATGGTGCTCAAATAAAACCCCTGAAGTAACACAAAAGCTCTCTCCCAGCCATCAGAGTGATGTCTTCCCAGCAGAAAGATGGGAAAATATATTGTGGTCCACGGTGTTCACGCATGGTGAGATATGCAGTCTGTCAGGGTGGTCTGGAGAGGGGCTGACAGCCCGCTCGGGCTGTGGTGTCACCTGAGCTAACTGCTGAGCCATCAGGGCTGCAAGTGTTGCGGCAGGGGCATAGTGGCTGTTTGGCATGACAGAAGATCATGGCTCGAATCTCAGCTTGGTTCTCTGCTTCATTTGGCAGTTCCCCCTGCCCAGGGATGCCCTCCATACCACTGAGATTTTTACTCGCCTCTGCCAGGTCTCCCTTGTCCTGCATATAAAAGCAGAGGGGCATCAGCCAGCCATGGTGGGGGCTGAAGCCTTGCCTTGCCTTGCCTTGCCTTCATTCCCTTCCCTCCCCTATCCTCCTAGATACTATGAGGAAAAGTAACTCTATCACAACC
>NW_010266635.1:4195-4440 GCF_000690775.1 Eurypyga helias | reverse complement strand
TTCCCCCCCAGTTAAAGGCCAGCAACATGTAAGCTCCTTCCAAAGCAGAGGGTGGCATCACTGGTAAATTACTAGTTGCTCCAGATATCAGAGTAATCATTTATCTGGCTGTTCTCAGCACCTCACAGACACCTTCAGAGCTGAGTCTCTGAAATATACCTCTGAAATATATAATGCCAGTGTCGTGGTTTAACTCTGGCTAGCAAAACACCACAAAGCCGCTCTCGCAAATGGAGACGTCCAGT
>NW_010266635.1:0-4176 GCF_000690775.1 Eurypyga helias | reverse complement strand
ATCGGAGGAAAAAGAAATAAGGAAGCTCGTAAAATTGAGATAAGAACTATTTACTAATTGAATCTAAATTAATACATACAAATATTACCAATAATAAATAATTAAAATAATAGAAAACAAAACATATGATACAATATGATACAATTTCTCACCACCCACTGACCAGTGCACAACCACGTGTGGAGTAGTGAGAGTCAGACCCAGAGAGCCCGAGAGCAGCAGCCCAAGAGCCCGAGTGCTGTCACAACAGATTCCGAGTGAACCCTCTCAGCGATAGCACGATCAGGAAAACTAAACAAACCCACCAACTCCCTCACGAACGAGCCAGCACAGGAGTTAGCAAAGCAACTAACACAGGAGTCAGATTAAGGATTACCAAGCGTACGGGAGTGAACGAGAAAGAGTAAGGGAGGGAGAGTAATAGCGACCAGACCACCTCCTTGCCTCTGCACCGAACATGACGTACTATGGCATGAAATACTTCTTTGGTCAGTTTGGGTCAGCTGTCTGAACTCTATGTCCCAGCACTGCCTGTAGTGAGACACCGAGAGCTGGGAATGCAACTGCAGGATCAGAAGCAGAGAAAGACCTTGAAACTGGTGCAGGCATTCCCCAGCACCAGCTAAGAACTTATCAGTGCTTGTCTCTGAATCCAGGAACACAGCTTCCTAGCAGCCACAGTAAAGAGATTTAACCCTTTCCTGGCTGAATCCAGCACACCAGTTGCCTATTCTTCTGGCTGCCATGATACTGTGTATGCTCCAGGGCCCCGTGGAAGAAACAAGCTGGGCTGACAGTTCACTCTTGCTTCTAGCTTTCTACCTCTATCTTGTAATAACACATCTCTGAACTTCATGGTCAGTTTTCTGAACGTTCTGTGTGAGATGTTGCCAAGTACCTCTTGAAAGCCTGGAGAAATAATAGCACCAACCTGTTATTCTTTCCATCATCATGTTGACGAGATTTTCAAGACTTCTGCACTGAAATTCCTCTGTATTTCCTGGTGGTGTCTCCTATAGCCGTATATTTGGCTCTCGAGATTGAAACGGCCAAAGCTTTCCCTGCAGCAGTTGTCCTAGTGTGTACTTCCCAGTAATGCCCTTGACCAGAAGCCCATCTGGGCTCTGTTCTGGTTGACTGGTGCTGCAGCCAGTGCTAGCAGGTGGCAGTGAGCTGATGCCGGCACTGCTCAGCTGCAGCTAGGTCCACCAGAAATGTTGGTGTGTTGCCCACACTGGGAATCCACCCTCTGCCCCACTGTTGTGCACAGCAGAAAGAATGCCCCATGGTGCAGTAATGTGTGCACGACAGTGTGATGTTTTGGCACAGTGGCAGCTTTTGTTGCCAGAGCAGTCCCTTGCTGGAACACAACTGGATCACTCACTGTGGCACTCAGCACTCAGAGGATAGCTAGAGAATAATTAAAAGAGAAACTCTGTTTGCACTGAAGATGTCAGGGTTTTATTTTTTTCACAGTGCAAAGATTTTTCTTATCAAAATCTATTCCATAAAATGCTAATGATAGTCAGTGATTAGAAACTGCTGTTCAAGTTTGGAAAGTTCCCAGTGGGTTTTGTAGACACAGCGTGTAGCTTGTCAGTTCAAGAAATGTTTTCAACAACTCAAACTTCAGGGTATGCATTTTTAAAAAATACTTCATTTCATTAATGCTTCACTGTGCTAAAGCCAACAGGGACTTTTGTGTTTAAGTGACAAAGACCACATTAGTAGTTGCAAAGTCGGTTCTGATAGAAATCTCTCATGGCAAAGTGTTCTCAAATAGGCATAGAAGAACCACTAGCAAATGTGTGTAATGCTTATCGTAATTAAAAATAACTGGTTTTTTGAAATTTTCTTTTTCCTGTTAGTGTAGGAGAAGTTCTCTGCCAATCAGATGAAGGTGTTACAACAAGAAAGACAGACTTTTGAGAAACACAGGGCCCAGCTTCCTCCAGCTCCAGTAGGAGTCAAATAAACAAATTTGGTTGCCAGCAACACCATATTAGTCCTTATTAGTGCCAGCACTTGACATTCAGGGTAGAAACATTAAGATCTGGCTGTGGAGCCTTTGGAGATTTCCAAAGCATCATTCCTGATGCAGCTGCTGGTTTAGAGGAGAATATACATTGCCTGTAGGTCTGTGGTTGGGATCCCAGACCCCAGCACACTCTCATGGGCTGCCCCAAGCAGAGCACTTCTCCAGTCTGTCCCAGGTGCTGGTTTATGGTCATTCTTCCAGAAGAAGCAGGTTTAAGCTTTTGGTCCAGTTTTCATGGAAAAGTTGCAGTTAGGTGGAGTGATTCCCCACTTACCTTGGGAAATTTGAGGCCCCAAGTTATTGTTTACCAGTGGATGTGTACATCCCACCACCCAACAGCCTCTGTCAAGTAAGCCATGGACAATGCCATTGTGTCCCACAGCAGGATGACTTGCTGTCCCATTGGGTGAAGCCAGCTGAGCATTGCCAACCGCTGAAGATGCTCTGCATGTGCATGTTTGCTTTTCAGTGTGGTTGCCCTGTGGCACAGAACTCTGCAAAGGTCTAGTCCCCAGGCTAATCACTTCACAAGTCCAGCCTTCATGAGAAGACTAGTGCAACCAAGACGATCCCCTTCATTGCTTGCCAGAGAAAGGCAGAAAAAACCCCATGCATGTGTTTTAATCTGATTAGAGGAAAGAAGCTTGCAGACCAACAAAGTGCTGAAGGAGGGCAGTGGTGGTCAGCTGATGAAGAGTCGGAGAACTTCTGGGTGCACCACACGTTCCCCTTCCTGCCCAGGGCTTGCAGCTTAGCTCTTAGCTTAGCTTAACCTGCAGCTGGATGGATCTTAGTGGAGCTTACAGTATGGAAATAAGGTAAACAAATAATTTTGATGCCTTTTAAGTTGCACAAGTCGGCTCCAACACCTTCACTGAATTAAATGAGAGGGAGGATTTAAAATCTAGGGGAAACCAAGGGCAAGCAGTTACTCTGCTGATTAAGGAGGAACAAAACCAAAATATTTTGCAAGAAAGTGACTGCATTGCTCATTAAATGCTCCAGGTTTTGTTCAAGAATAGAGCATTGTAGAAATAAGATGGGGGGAGAGTGCGAGTAGAAGGCTTTTTTTGCCACTGTAAAGCAGTAATGAGAAGCATCAAAGAAGTTGGGTGATAAGATGGTATGTCCAGAGGTATATGTATACCTGTATATGTACACCTCTCCACAGGTGAATCTCCCGCACAGAGCTCTGGCATTGCCCCAGAAGATGTGTTTTCACTACAAAATCCCAGCTTCCACCCATCTGCTGGGTCCATCCACCCAACAGCACCCTCCCCCTCCTTGGCTCCCATCCCCCTGCATGCCCCTACAACATCCTTTGCTCTTCCAGGGCAGCCATGTTCCCCTGGTGAGAGGCTTTACACCGCACTGTAAACAGCTATCTGATGTCTGGGAAGGAGGACAATCTATCATTTTTAGTGTCTTCCTTGTCCCTGGGGACAGGGGAGGAGAGGAGGAGAATCAGCAGAAGCCCTTTCCCGTGCAGGCACTTAGATGGAATGGCTGATGGCCCTTAAAGGGAAAACAAATAAATAAATAGACTAAAAAGCCTTTCCTTGACATGCTTACCCTGCAAGTGTCCTCACAAGCTAAGATAGCCTCTGAAATTCATAATCCTGGCTGAGATGGGAAGAAATGTCTGAAATCATGAGGAAGGCATGGTTTGTAACCACAGGCAGGGTGAAGAGGAGCTGCTGCTGCCACTGTGTCCCTGCAGAGCTAGCTGTCAGGATCACTGTCCACCACCGCTCTGCAACAGTCCACTCCTACCAACCCCACTGGAACCTTGCACTCCATCCCTGGAGTAACAGAGGGAAAGTGTAGGATGACTGGATTCAGTCAGGAAAGAGTTAACTCTCTTCACTGTGGCTGCTAGGAAGCTGTGTTCCTGGATGCAGAGACCAGCACTGATAAGTTCTTAGCTGGCACTGACGAATGCCTGCACTGAATTCAAGGTCTTCTCCGCTTCTGATCCTGCAGCTGCATTCCCAGCTCTCTTGCTCTCGCTACAGGCAGTGTAGAGGACACACAGTTCAGACACCTGACCCAAACTGACCAAAGAAGTATTTCATTCCATAGTACGTCATGCTCAGGGCAAAGGCGAGGAAGTGGTACGGTCGCCATTACTCTCCCTC
>NW_010266634.1:11818-12084 GCF_000690775.1 Eurypyga helias | reverse complement strand
TGAGCCCCTCCCACAGACATGGCCCATTGCCACGCGCTTTTTGGGGGGCGAATGGCACAGCCATTGGGTATTTCTTTTGCCACTTGCGACTGCAAAGCTTCATCCCTCTCCTCTGTTTCGCCCCCAGTCTGAACTTTATCCAGGTCTGGGATCTGGCCGGGGGGGGGATTTTGGGAATGCGTTACGTGAGCCAAAGCATCCCAAAGCGCCGGGGTGTCCTGCCCCACTCCTCACAGGTGCTGCTCCGTGGCCTCACGGCAGGCCAG
>NW_010266634.1:10352-11766 GCF_000690775.1 Eurypyga helias | reverse complement strand
GCATCACCAAGCGTTCTGTCAACAGGAACCATCGTTACGCCACGGCGAAGGCTAAACCCGCTGTCCTGATGGGGAAACTGAGGTGGGAGAGCAGGATCCCGCGAGGTGCCCAGCTTTACAGAGCGTCAGCATCCCCAGCTCAGCACCAACCTCGTCTCCCGCCTCCCCCCCAGCGGAAAAGAGCCGGAAGAGGAGACCGAGCAGCAAATTTCTGCCGCAGGTTCTCCACGGCAGGGGCTGGCCCTGAACGCCGCGCTGTGGGCAGGGGGGAAGGAAGCAGCAGCCGGAGAAGGGCCGAGCACTCGCTGGTGACACAGCTGACCTGGAGACACGGCGCCCCGTGCGCGCAGCGTGGTTTGGGCGAGCCTGGCAAAGCCTCGTAGCTCTTTCAGCGCCGGCCGACGGCTGGAGCGAGCCCCGCAAGGAAGGTGACGCCGGGGTGACAAAACTCGGAAGATGCTCCAGCTGAACGAGTCTCATCACCCTTGGGGGGGGTGAAAGGGTTTTATCTGCAGCAGTGGGATTTACCCTGCGGTGGGCTCCAGAGTCCACCGACGTGAGCCCTGCACCCCTGGGGTCAGTCTCCTCCGGGATCGTGCCCGACTCTCCCACCGAAGACGCGAATTACTCCCCCTTGACACAACCACCTCGACTTGTCTCTGTCCCGTGTAAGGGCGAGGTGTCCCCTTTCCTCGTCTGGAAAGGAGAGTTGAGCTGAAAGCGGACTCCACCTCGCGAAGCTGCGAGAACGGCTCCCTTTATCCCCATAAATAATAGAATGATTCACTGACAGGCTTGCCGTGGATCAAACGTGAAGGAGTAGGGGCCTGAATTTGTTTTGCCAATCAGGCGCTTGGTGTCATTTCCCGTCTCGGCGCTCGTGGACTCACAGAGACTTTAATAAGCTGGAAAGGCTCCAAACCGTTCCTGTCTCATTAAAAACCCGTCATCGCCGCGACAAGGGCAATTTTTTCTCATCAGTATTAAAATCCAGCTGACAGAGAGACATCAATTTTTAATGGGAGCATCCCCGCGCCCGGCGAGGGGAAGCTGCGGGGGGAGTTGGTCACAAAAGGGATCGCTGGTTTTCTCGACCGCTCCACTGGCTCCCATTTCATCGGAAACTCACAGCCAATTAATTTTAAAACCTCAATGAGGAATTACACAAAGCTGCTTTACCCCCAACCCCTCACAGGCAAACACCTTTCGGTGAGCTTTCGAGCAGCACTGGCTGCCCGGGCAGAGCCTGGCCCCACGTTCACTTCTGCCACCCCACGTGCCGGGTCAGGGCAGCCCAGCTTTGTGCTCCCGGAGCGGGATGCGGCATCCGCACAGGTCCCGGGGAGAAAACTCGCAGGAAGATCTGGCCGAGCGGATAAGTGACGTGAGCGTGGCCACACGGGCTGAACCTTCT
>NW_010266634.1:0-10308 GCF_000690775.1 Eurypyga helias | reverse complement strand
CAGCCAGAGCCCCACTGATTCCAGCGCAGCCCCAACCATTTACACGAGCTGCAGCTCTGCCCTGGGCTTCGCACAAAGCTTTAGCGGAGGAGTCCAACAACTCTCCCTTCCCCAGAGCTGCTTTCCCAGGATAGCCATCTCCCGGGCTTTCTTTTAACTAAAGGGGAAGGATTCAGAGCTTCCCAGGCTGGGATCCAGAGCATCGCCCACCCTGCCTGGGATCAGCAGGCCGGGCTCACGAGCACCACCCACTCTTCTGCAGTTGGGAAGAGCCACCCGAGGCGCCTGTTGACAACATCCGTTTCTCTGTAAGCACCTCCCACAACCGGGATTTATTACCTCAACGCGATAGCGAGATCCATCTCCAGCGGGCTGCGTCCCACATCCGCAGGGCATCTCCCCAAACCTGCGCAACAGGCTCAGGGCCGCACGCGTGGTGGCACCGACGTGACGAGCGAGGGCTACCTACAGCGCTCTGCCCGAGGGGCACCGCATCCTGCTTTTGTGTGGGAGGAAGGACGCGGCCGGACCCCACGTCCCTTTGGCTCGGTCTCCCTTCGGCTCAGTCCGTCGTGCGGCCCAGCGTGTCCTGGCTAGGGAAACAGATGAGGGAGGTAAAAACGATTCCCGGCCCCCGGGGCTGCGCAGCCTCCCCTGGTCCCTCACAGCCCGGGGGTGAAGCCCACCACGCACGAAGCCCAAGGGATTGAATCCCAGATGAGGAAAAACACTGTTCTTGAGGAATCTGCCACAATCCGCACCCCGAAGAGAGTTACTCTGTGATGAAAACCCCCTGCACCAAGGGCTGGGTCATCCCGCCCCGTGCAGGTCCCCTCCCTGACCTCCGGGGAGCTGTGCCCCCAGCACCCCCAGCAGTCCCGGCTGGGGCGCCGGCACGCTCTCTGCAGCGCTGATTTCCGGGGTCATCCAAACCGCTCTCAGCGGGAGACAAAAGCCAAGTGCTGCCGAGCGAAGGGGCGCGTGCGGCGCAGGGTGGCTGCCGTCGCCGTGTCCTCTCGTCCCAGTCTCACCCTGCCAGATCAGGGCGTCAAACCTCGACTCACCCGCCCTGGCAGTCGGCCACGTCCCGATATAAACGCGACACTCCTGGATAAGGAAGCACGTTCCCGGGACACTCGGCGGTACCGGTTTGCTGCTCGGGCACAGCCCCCTCGCAGGTCCAGACCCTTGCAGAAGCACGTCGCAGCTCACGTTTTTAACTGAAAGATGGGGAAAAGAAAAAGAAACCAAATGAACCAAACCCAACCCCTTTCCCAGTAGTGCTTTCAGCCCCATGACAAAGGATCCGTGGGATTCTTCTCCCTTAAGCAACAGCTTGCGGTCCATCCCGGTAAAACACAGCCCAACCTGCCTGCGGATGAGAAGTGGAGATGTAAAATCTAATCAACTGGCCCCACGGTAGCCCGGGCCAGAGCTGGCTTGGCTAGTCCAGGCTCAGAAGTTAGGCTGATGGTGCAGGCAGCCCCATCCCATCCAGCACTTTGCCTCCAGCAGCGGCCGCTCCAAACCTCCGGCACCAGCCCCGAAGACATCAGGCTCTGCTCCGGCTGAGAGCTCCTGGCTTTATCCTGCTCCCGAAAGGAGAGGTGGAACCAGTGTTTCTTATCAGCCTGCTCCAGCTAATTTAAGTCACTGATTCTAATCCCGGCTTTCATTAGCAGACAGGAAGTGTCTTTTCCAGGGACGAGTTCTATCCGGGTTTGCATCTGCAGTCTCCCCGTTCCGAAGGAAAGCCGCTGGTGCGACCTGTAAGCGTGCGATCTGCCCTTCCGCAGCCTCTCGGCTCTGAACTGGAGGCTGTTCCTTCTCCACCCGACGCACCATCCCGCACACGTTTAACCCGTTAACGTACACGTGCCCCCGTTTTATTAAATACATCCTTTCCTCCTTTTCACTGCAATCCTCACTCCTTATTTTGCCCAACAGCCTTTGGGTGAAAGTTAATGGAGACGAAAGAACCCCGAGAACTCGTCTGGGGTTGCTGGGACACGACCGGTGGTTCTACCAGCCATCTGCCCCTCGGGTGTGTTTGCGGACAGGCCCAGCCCCGCTGCTTCTTCACTGCCTGGAGGTGACTCCGTCTGGGGGATTTGGCTTTTGGTACTTTGCTCTTCCCAGGTTCAGGACAGCACAAAGCACACCTCTGCCTCCCATGTGTGCAGAGCTGAAAGTGGTTTTGGTGAAGTTTGTGTGTTTTCTCTGGTTTTCTTCAGGAAAACGTGCAGTGTGGTGCCCTCTGGTGCCAGGGCCAGTCATCCAGCATCCTTTCCTTTCGCAGCACGAAGAAATTGCTTCCCTTAGTGAAGAAGAACCCCTCCTTAAGGATTATTTTTACAATTTCACTAAGGCTTCTCTCCACCCAAATCTCTGGATGTTTGGGTCACGGACCCAACTTCAATGTTCTTAAAAACGAAGCTCCATGCCCATCGCCTACCGTCCTTTTCTGGAAGTTTCTACACTGAGTAACTTGTAAATTGGGCTTGAAGAGAGAGAATTTTGAACGCTGATTCTCCTTGAAACATCTTCAAATCTGACCCCGATCCGGATGGCAGAACCAGACGGTCCTGCCCTCCTGCTCCCAGCCCCACCTGGCGAGAGGCAAGCGCATCCTGCCCCGGCCAGGAGGGAGCGGCTCCCACCTCGGCTTCCCCAGGGACATCCCGAAAGGCACAGCCCTGCAACAACCGCAGCTCGCGTTTAAGGCAGGAGGGAAAACACACGGATCCCCTAAGGGAATCCCTCTTCCAGCAGCATCTTCAGCCGCTCAATCCACACGGCACATGCAGCGTCCTACAGCTCTCCGCTTGTGTCCGCTCCCCTCGCCCACCCTCCCCAGCCAGCTGTGTTAACATCTGCAGAGAACAGCTGAGCACTCCCCCTCCGAGCAGTCACATCACCTCCCGCTGCGTAGCATTCCTCTGCTGCTCAGCGCTCAATGAAACCAAGCCCTGCTCTTCCCAGCTGCCTTCCCAAGCCTTAATCCACCTGCAGAAGGGGGCACACGAGGAACTTGTCCACGTGGCTGCCTGCTGGTTGCCACCAGGCAACCAAGGCAGCAACCACCAGTTATCACCAGTGGACTTAAAGAGCTGGAAGAGAAGAGTCGCAGGACCCCGGCGCCCGGCAGCCACAGAGGTGGGGAACCACCTCCTGCTTCGTGCCGCAGCTACGACCTCTTAGAACTCGGTCTGGGAGAGCTGAAGTGCCCAAGTCAAACTGTTGATTAAAGGCTGGAAACACAGCTGCCGACACCGCCGTTCTCGGATTTAAAACTCTTCCTGTTATCCTTCAAGAGTTATGCTGCTTCCACGGGCATTTCGTACAACGGGGCCTGATCAAGAGGCACAAACAACTCCGCTGCAAAGTCCTGTCAGTGACAGGGGAGAAAAGAAGCGGTGCAAGAGCAACACGGTCACGCTTCAGCGCGGCGATGGAAGCTGGAAAGCCAGGCGGGAAGACAACGAGCGCTCAGGAGCAGCGGCTCTCCCTCACCTGCCAAAGGCTGCGCTGCAGGTTTCGGACGCCAGCTGAGAAGCAAATGGAGCGTTGGCAGCGCTGCGAGCGCCTCGCCGGGCGCTTACCTGGCTTCGACGACAGACGGGGAGCAGATCGAAAGCAGCTGATCCTACCCGGGGGCAGGTTGTTGCACACGGCAGCTGAAATGAAAATCAAAACGCAGTCAATGCCCCACTGAAAGCTACTCTTCCAACAACACTGCTTTTTATACCAATAACGCTGCTTCTTACACCAAAACACACGTGTTTGTAGGCTTGATGTTGAGGGGTGAGGTTGCAGTGTAAAAAGGCAGGTGCCTGCCGCTCCCAGCGCAGCCTGCACCAGCCAACCCTCCGCGTCCGGGCCTCTGGACGATCCACATCCGTGGGACACCGCGGAGCCCAGCAAGCCCGAGCTTCGACGCGCGGTTTGACACAGGACTCTTGGGCGCTGTCATCTCTCGCCCGGGTCACAGCAGCTCCAGGCAGCGCTGGCCATTTCCCAAAGCAGCAGCACAACGGCCGCCCTGCACGTGAAGGCAATTCAGGAGCGAGCCGGAGCGTAAAACCACAGAGGTGAAGCTCGGGAAGCTGGTCCACACACAACTCCCCGGGCAAATTTCCCAAGTGAGGAGTGGAAAAATTTAACAACCGCACAGCAAGTTTCTATAAACCTCCAACTGCAACGCACACGCCCCTGCCGCTGTCCCTTCTGTTGACACGACAGAGACACCTTTACTGCTCACTACGGATACTGACCTGCAGTGACCCACTTCATCCTCACGCTCACTCCTGCGGACTCCTTTTTCATCTCAATTACACGGGCCCGTTGATTTTCCTTCCTTTTCATCGCTTGACAGTTCTTCCAGCGAGTCAGCTGCCTCCACCAGTCATTTCGGGAGGGAGCCTTGACAGACAAGCAAAGCATCAGCAGTTTGAGAGGAAGAGCAGCGGGATCCACGTGCCGGCGGTCCTGCCGAGGCATCCCACAGGGCTCTCTCCGAGCTACAGCAGCATGACTACAAACAAATGGGGTGAGAAACGGAGATAAGAGGTTAACCAAGCAGCCAACAGGTCAGACAGGTTTGGGGTTGGATGCCGGAATCTCAATTCCGGAGGTTGGGGAGAGGATGAGGTAAGGCAGGGCAGTTTCACAGCGCCAGCGCTGAAGGCCACGGGCCCAGCAGAGGGATTTTGTGCTAACAAGCATCCAGAACCAGCACTTGGAGCGCAAGGAGCAGCGCCCTCGCTTGCGAGAAGGCAAAAGGCAGCTTGCAACCACCTGGCTGGTAGCCAAACGCAACGCGTCCCATCGACTGGGACAAAGGGCTGAGGAGGAAGGAAGTTTAGAAGTTACCCTCTTCAATAGCTCTTTTTAACCCTAATCCATTCTTTATGGACAGATGTTAAAAAACGGGAAGGGAGGAGCACCGAGCAATAGAAACTCTGGACAAAAGGTGGGGAAGGCCTGGCCTCCCGCCCCGACCTGCCCAAAAGCAACAGCCAGGTCCCTTATCGAAGGGCAGTCCTGGAGGCCGGCGGTGGAATAGGGGCGTACGAGCAGATAAGCAGTGACTCAGGTGCTGACTGTACGCCAGACCTCCTGCCAGGCCCAAGATAAGGCGCAACCAGGTCACGAAACCCAGATGAAACCAAGATGCAGATCGTGAAGGCCGAAGCATCAACGCCTCGCGAAGGCCGCACGCATAGACTTCCACGCCGAACACCGGAATCGTTTGTGCTGCCAAGGCAAACAGCAGGGAGAGAGCCAAGGATGCCACGAGCTCAGCACAACACGCTGTTCGGTTCCGGTGTTTCGGAAGCACCAAACTCACTCAGATGTACTTTGAAAAATGGGTTTGTCCAGAAAGCTCTTGGAATTTATTACACACATTTAATAACAGACGATACTCAACATTCAAGGGTTGTTAACGAAGTTTACAAGCACCGGAGCATACATCTACTCACGCTAAGAAACAAGATTCAGCATGTAAGGAAGCGCAGGAGGAAGCTGCTTCAAAGATATCCCCTTCCACCCGGGGCCTACCCAACACCCGGTGCGTTTTCACACCCGACACCACCTCAAGTGAAAAGACTAATCCGACATCTACACTTCACAGCGCACGGGACATCCACTTCAGACGCAGGACAGAAACGTTCAAAAGCATGTGCCATCCCTCCTCCTTCCAGAGGAGCCTCAGACCTCACGGGATTTCAGCAACACAGCTTGGATTTCTTTAAAACCAACTCAGCAGTAGCAACCCAGCGAGTTTCAAATACGGTCGCGGAAAAGGCAGCGAGCCACCGGGATCCTTCAGGTGCACGTTCAAAGCGGCGTTCACGCGACGGCCGCTCCTCGGCTCCGCTAACGCCAACCTGCCGTCGGATCGGGGGCTACTGGCGTTGTACTCACTCTGCCGAGCGGTTGTCGCCAGCCAAGCGCTCGCTCGAAGCCTCTGCGCTGACGGAGTGCTGACCTGGGGGGGTGGGGCAGGGTGAGCGGTGGGTGTCTCACTCCTGCTTTGCAAGAACGCCAGCGTGGACGCGCGTCGCTGGGTCACAACGGGCTCTTTCTGCTGCCCCAGGACGGGGAAAAACGAAAAGCCCCGGTTTGGCAGGAGCCAGCGTGTGGGATCAAACGGCTTTTCCGTCTCCGCGCACTCACGACCCCTGTACAGAAGAAAGCTGGAGAGCAAATGCAAACGTTCGTAGAAAAATAGCCAACGTCTGTTTAAATTTAGAAATTTATTTTGTTTAATCCACAAGGGATGCCACGCTTTAGTTAAAAAAACAAAAAAAAAAAAACAAAAAAAAACAAAAAACAGTGAAAACATTACAATATCCAAAGTTCAGGTTCCTCAAGCTTTCAAAGACCACGTCTCCGAAAGCTGCTCACGCCACTCGGAAGAACCGTAACCAGACAAGATTCTTTTTGAACGGGGCAACGACATCTCACGAACAAAATTAAATGTAACTGAAGGGGTTTATTTTTGCTTTGTTTTCTGGGACTGCTGATGATGGTAAGGGCCCTTTAAAAAAACAACAACAACAACAAAAAAAACCCATAAAAACACAAATGAAATTCCAGTGTTCCAAATCAACATGTTACACCAATATAAACCCACAGTGTCCTGGTAAACAACGTGCTTTCATTTACGTACCACCCTACATCGCTACTCCTGATTGGCTGTAACGGAGACTAGACAGGCAGCAGTAGAAAGCGTTAAAACGTCCGTCCTCCGGTTCTGCAGTGGTTTTTACTTCCGGGCGAGCTCACAAACCACCAAGGTCAGTAGCGTAACGTGAGTGGGTACGAAAGGAAGTCAGATGAGCCCCTCACAGGTCAGGCTAAAGGCTTCGCTGATCTCAAAGAAACTAGGGAGCTGGCGCTCACGTCTTAAAACCTTCAAAACAAATTCCTACTGCGTCTAAAAAGTCTCACTCTAAATTAAATGATGTTGACTGTCAATGAAAGAATGTCACTAGTACACTGTGGACACCTTTTGTAATGTAAATCCATGCCCTTTGTACATGGTGAACCTCAACCTAGCAATTATTACAACAAATGTTATAGTCTAAAGCTCAAACACATTTAGCAATTTGAAATCGAATTCTGAGTACAAACCAAAGAAAATGTACATGATATCAAAGGGTTCAGCCTAGGATGGTGGTGACACCTGCGCCTTCCTCATCGACCGCAGCGCCTTCTCCCGCAGGTGTTTTTCTAGATCGTCAAGGTTGTCTTCTGGTTCGCTTTCCGTCTCCTGCAAGCAAAGACACAGCAGTTCCTCAGCGAAGCCGGGCCGCATCCCTCCAGCTAAAGCCACAGACAGGAAGCTGCATCTCTGAAGGAAGATGGCTGGCGGGGCTGTCACGCCTGCGGTGTGCGCTCAGCACCACCGCTTTCCTGACACTGCACGCAAAAAGGGCAGCCAGGTACCCCACACCTACCTTTTTGGGTTCTGTCTCTGCTTCCTGGTCTTCTTGTGCGGAGGTGGTATCTGCTGCAGCCACAGCAGCCGCTGCTGCAGCTACTGCAGCCTTCTCCTTCTTATGTTTTTTGTGTTTCTTGTGCTTTTTATCCTTTTTATGCTTCTTATCCTTCTTTTTCTTCTTCTTCTTTCCACCCCCTTCTTGATCTGAATTCTGTAACACACAATTCAGGAGATGTTACAACTCACAGAATCACAGAATGGTTTGGGTTGGAAGGGACCTTAAAGATCACCCAGTCCCACCCCCTGCCACGGGCAGGGACACCTTCCACTAGACCAGGTTGCTCCAAGCCTCCTCCAGCCTGGCCTTGGACACTCCCAGGGATGGGGCATCCACAGCTTCTCTGGGCAACCTGTCCCAGTGCCTCCCCACCCTCTCTGGGAAGAATTTCTTCCTGATATCTAATCTAAACCTCCCCACTTTCAATTTAAACCCGTTACCCCTTGTCCTGTCACTACAGACCCTTGTAAAAAGTCCCCCCCAGCTTCCTTGTAGCCCCTTCAGGCACTGGAAAGCTGCAATGAGGTCTCCCTGGAGCCTTCTCTTCTCCAGGCTGAACAAGCCCAATTCTCACAATTCCAACTCAATTCCCAACGCTTCAAAACCAGTGTTAGAACAAGCCCACAACCCTCCTGGGAAATCTGAATGGACTGAGCAACATGAGAACCTCAGGAAACTCAAGTGGGGGGAAGTCACGTTCCCCATCAACTGACAGAGCAATCCCAGAGACTGACACGGTGACGCATGGATGCGCTGCGTCTCGGAAAGCGCAAACCAAACACCGGTTGCAGCGGTGACGGCAAGCCTCTGCACAAGAGTTAATGCTGCAGGTGGAGTCTAACCCCCTCCTACAGCGCTCTGGCAACGGACGGAAGCGTCCCCAGGAAACCCCTCAGGAGAACTGCTAAGGATGCCAAACAACCTGTTCTTCTCCCAATAGGAACAGCCCGAGTTCTTCGGGAAAATAACCTGCCCCATAACCCAAACCAGAATTGCTTGTGTTAGCAAACAGATACCCTTGCAGGCGAGGGGCTCTGAGTGGGGCTTTTGGCCTTTTTGGCAGGTGACCAGTTTGCAGAAGGAGACCGAGACCGAGCAGGAGACGGAGGTCCTTGATGTTTCTTGGGTGCTGGCTCAGGTGATCCTGATGCAGACCGTGAAGATGACACACGTCTCGCGGATCGCGGACTTGGCGTGGAAGCCCTGAGAAACAGAAAGAGCCACAATTAGATATAACAGACGAAATAAGAAAGTATCAAAACAGCCAAATGAACTTATGTGCTTGTAACTTGGTTAAGCTGCTGCTTAACAAGTAATTAGTTGCTTCGCTGTCTTATGTTACAAAGGCAAAACAATCCTAATTCCGCTGTGGATCTGTAATGCCAAAGGATATTTCAACTTAATAGCCTGTGAAAGGATAACACTATTGTTCAGAAACAATTCCTCCCTTTCTTCTGCTCAGACTAATTTATAACCACATTAGGAGTCAAGCGAATAGCAAGGCTCTTCCATCAGCCAATGAGGAGGGAGTGCAGGCCTGACCATCAGCTACACGTGCCTCCTGAAGCAGCGAGCCAGCACCATCTGCTCACCAGCACGCTCAAGAAAACTACCACAATTCCAAATGGTCTGGGTTCTTTTCCTCTTGGATGACCACTTACGGAGCGATTTAGGAGCTAACAAACTGTTGGTTCCCTCCTGTTTAAAGCTTTAAAGTTCATTTTTCTTTAAACGATGCCAGCAACAAAACTTATCCCCACCTTCTTTTCACCTGCTCAGTCCCAGTGTGTTTCTGTCCTATTAAAAGACACATCAAACGCCACCTAAATCCTCTTTAATGCTTCTCCCCATGTTGCACTTCATTTTAACAGATGCTTCCAACCTAGCAGACTTCCAAAAATCAGCGTTACGATGGTGGATGCCAAACAGAGGCACCAACACTCCAGCTATCTCAGGGTATGGGAGAACCGGTAACGCGATTCCCTAGCTATTCCCACTGCATTACAACAGAACACAAAACCCCTCACAAAACCAACAAAGATGGGATTTTTTACTTTGTCTTCTTAGGTTCTGGCGTTCTCGACACCCTCCTGATGGGTCTAGTGCTTGGGGATGGAGACTGTCTTCTCTGGGGCGATGCTGACGCTCCCCTTCGCGGTGGTGGCGGGCTTGCAGAAGTGTGAGAAGGTCTAGGCCGTGGTGAAGGTGAATGCCTTTTGTTTTGTGGTGGAGAACGGGTTTCCCGATTGGACCTGCTGGGAGGAGATCCCTTCCTGTGTTTGGAAGATATCGAAGGTGAACGCCGTTTAGCAGCGGGAGAGCTCCTCTGTTTTGGTGGCGGTGAATGGGAGACTCTGCGTTTTGACTGTGGAGAAGGTGACGCCCTTCGTTTAGGCGGGGGAGGAGAAGCCGTTCTTCTCTTTGGCGGCGGCGAAGGAGAATACCGTCTCTGTATCGGCGGAGAGTATCTCCGCGGAGACGGTGATCGTCTGCGTGGGGGTGGTGATGGAGACCTGCAGAGAAAGCGAGTGTTCAGGCGCCACGTAGGCAGGTGAATTAGTTACAAGTGTCTTGGAATTGCCCAAAGAATGGACAAAAAACCTCTAAGAATTCTTAAAAACTTGACTTCAGTCAAGTTTTGACTTGAAAAGCGGCTGAATAGGTGTTACTTAGTATTTGATACAGCAATAAAAGACACTGTGACCACACACCTACCGCACATGTCTCACTAGCAGAACTACATTCCCCCCCGTAACTCTCAGCTCAAGGAACCGGTGTCCTCAATCACGACATAGAATCA
>NW_010266633.1:0-4557 GCF_000690775.1 Eurypyga helias | reverse complement strand
CTCTGGACTCACTCCAACTAGTCTAGAATGGGTTCTAGTATAATGATAAATTATAAACAGGCTGAAGGTTGATAATACACTAAAAAATTAACAGGTTGACAATTAGGAAGTTTTGAGAAAAGACTTTTTTTCTAAAGAACCCACCTATGCAAATGTCCTCATTATTTGAAGTACTTTCTGTCAACACAAAGTCAGTATAGATACCATTTGGTGTAGAATATTGGCATACCTTAAGAAAAGAACTACAAGACTATCACAAATGGATTGTAGCTATATTTTACATACTCCCAGACAAGTTCTGTAAAGTAAAAGTACAAGGCTCTTCACCTTGAAGTGAGGTTTGATGGGATACAATTTCAGAGGTGTCACTGAATGAAGGTGGGAAAAGTCAAGTGTGCATCCTGACAATAAACACTTCATCTTACATCCCCCATATCAACTGCTTGCTATTCAGGGAAAGCAACAACCCCCACCCCAAAGACTTTACTCACTGAGTTCTGCAGCTGCTTTTCCTCCTGGATGGCAATTTGTGAAAACCAAAAACCTCTTCCGCTTCCCACTCTGTCAGTCCTCCTTCCACCCAAAAGAAAAAGAGTAAACTGAAACAGCATCCCTGAGGAACAGCACAACCCCACATCTGGAGAGGACCATGAAGAGAAGCAAGCCACTTTAATCTTTAACCATTGATATCAATGCTTGAAATTTATCTTTGGGCTTGATAATATACACACAGTATTTAATGGATTTATTGACACACTTCTTTATTATACATTTTTAACAAGTCCTAGAGTATCACTACTTTACTAGTTTGATTTTTAACCACCTAACTTTCTGTGCTCTCACAGATGCAAGCAAGAATACTTAGAACAAATTCTTGAGTTACATGTAGGAAAACCCGGTGTTAGTACGCAGACCTGTCTACTGAAACATATTCCATTTAGCCCATGCTTTACTTCTTCATAGCTGTGCACTGTGATTTCTTCTCTGCCTCTTCTTGAAGTATTTATTTTGCCTGTTTTGGTACTGATTTCATGAACTGAACTTCTAAAAAATAACCCATAAAAGTACAGATAGTGAAAAAAATACATTATGAACTTATTCCTCTGGAATCTTGTGACAAAAGAGGTCTTTTCATATGAAATTAAACTGCCAGTGCTACAAAAGAGTCATTTCAGCTGTCTACACTAATCTAGAACAGTCAGTCTAGCAAGACAATAAAATCAATCCATACTCTAAACACTTATCTGAATAATTCACTAAAAATGAAAAACAATCAAAGCCAACTACTTGGAGTTGAGGCTCATGATGTAATAGCTGTTCTTGCTCCCCTAAGGTTCACAGATGCTGATGTCATCACGTGTATGAATAACTTTGAGATCCAAAGCATTGGTGATTTAGTCTCACCATAATTTAATAAATGAAGATTTTTTCTAAGCTTGGCACTTTCACAGATATGTGACCTACGTACGTTTGAAAGTTAAAAAATGCTGTGTGTGAAGAATTGAGAAATCTCTTATGAAAGTTATTTGAAGTCCTAGCTTTTTCCCTATGTTTATTTGCTACAGTGGACCATAACTACCAACTAAGTTTATATCTACATACATAACTTACTACCTTGGGAGGATGCTAAAAATTGTGACCATAATGTAACAGTTGATGTCCTTGGAGGTTGCTTTTGATTTGGGGTTTTGTTGGTGGGTTGATTTAAGCTATCTGGAAAGAAATTTGCTAATGCTTCCATCATTTTTTGGATATATTTGACATGTGCTCTTGTATACTGATCCCAGAAAGTAAAGGTCACCTCCACCATGAAACAAGAAATGGGTCTACATTCCTACTTGACTCAATCAGCTTTCTCATCCACTTCCCACGGAAAGCATAGCATAAAGTTTTCCATATCAACCTTTCTGCTTGAATAAGGTTATTATTGATAGTGCATTTCCTGTTTATGCATTGATATCTTTAGCCATACAGTAACCATTTCTTGTTCTTCTTTAGATTTCTCTAAGTCCTAATACTATCAGAAACAGGCTTATGCCTGCAACTTACGATAAAAAAAATAAAAGTAATTAAAAAAAAAAAAATCACACTTTAGTGCATGTTCCTTCAAGGTACCGATTAATCATTCTGCAGTACTTTCCCAACTCTTGGTTAAGGATAATTGTTCCTTTAAGAAAGTTTTACTGAGCTGCCACAAAGACAGGAGAGGCAGGAGAAAATCTGAGAATTTATTAAAAAAAAAAAAAAAAATCAAGGTTTGGTCGCTCACAGGCCAAAGAGATACAGGTTTAAGATAGAAATTTTTGCGTTCCCACTTTTGGACTCTTTGAAGATGAGCACCAGTGTGCATAAAGACACCAGGGAGGATGGGTGTATTTTTACCTTTTTTTTTTTTAAATTTATATGCATTCCGAATTATTTTTCTCCTTCCATGATTCAGTTCCTTGGAGAACAGTCTCAAAGTTTAGATTCAAGGTAGGGGTACATTCTTGTGTTTTGTGTTCAGATTTTTTTTTTTTTTTGTGGTGGATATTTTAAGAATTCAAAGCTCTCCATTTTCATTGTGTGGCTAATCCATTTCTCCCTCCAGAAACAGAAGCTAATATCTTTGCTGCAATATGGACCTCATTGTTAGAAAAAGAAAAGCCCAATCATATAGAGAGATCAACTTCACCTTCTTGAACTGATTTTACATTTGAAGCAATTTAACTGAAATGTAAACAAATCTCCATGACAAATCCATCATCTGCTATAATGCATTGCTTAGGTCAGTGTACTCTAACTGTAAGCTGTGCTGGAAAATTTGGGTAGTAATTTTTCTTAGCAAAAATTACAGGTACAGAGGTTAAAATAAACAAATTTGTAAGACAAGAATTTCTTTCTAATGCTTGGATTTATTGATAAATATAAAAACAGAACAACACCTGATCATGTTACTTAAACAGAACATTAAGTTCTTATACACAAGAAGAATCTAAACTTCTATGCTGTCCTTCATGAAACCGCACTGTAACAACAAATCTATATTTTGTGATGTTGTGTCTGTTTTTTTTTTTAATATTCTAAACTACAAGCCAAGAAAATCTTAGTTCACAGAGGAAATAATTTTATGCTTTTCATACTATGTTATCTCATTTTCTTTATTTTTATGAAGTTAAAAGCTACCTCCCTCTTTGAAATTACAATGAGACCCCAAGATCCTTCAAACCCTATTTAATTTCCCTATCATTCATTGTCCATCTGTTGCATTTCCAATTTCTTCTTTGCCATCTGGATTTCTAATGCTGAATCCACCACACAATTTTTTTTAAACATAGAAGGACTCTAAATTGTAATGGATTGATTGAAATGTATTACAAAATAAATACACTTAGGTTTTCTTGCAGACCTAGCTCACTGCTTAACACTAATTATACACCCTAAATCACTCAGTGTAGTTAAGGTAAACGACTATAAAAGTTGACTCCTGCAAAGAACGGAAGAAAAGAAGGAGCTACAGCAAAAGACATGACCAGAGAAATCAAATGAGAGGTTCTCAAAAAGGTTATGAAAATAAAAGATAAATCTCAAAGCAGTTCAGCAGAATGGAGATATTGACAAGAATGCACGACTGAGGGGAGATTTGATGATCCCAGAATGTGTCATACCATGCAAAAGTGGAAGCAGTAGCAGCTGGTGCATGTTAAACAGCACTTTACTCTGCAATTGGTCCTAATAATTTTAACAGGATAGATTTCTATTCACTGGTGTCTCATAATATGTCCTTTGTAATGTATCCAGCAATTTTGCCTCTTCATACACCCCAGGACTCTTAGACTCTTCTACTTGTTCATCTCAGCTGTTCCGATTTTTGTCTCTAACTGTTGCGTGCTTTTCCCAACAGGCACTCCAACTCATTCAACTTAACAGCTGCTACAAACACTTCTATTTTTGGCACAGTATCCCAATAGTTTCAAGAGACTTACTTGAAGAGTAGGTGGTCAGAATCTATATTTCTGAAAAATATTACACACATCTGATCTTTATGGGTGGGATCCAAGAGATCGTTCTGTGTTACACCGGTTCTGAAAACATATTCTGATTTTGCTTATTATAGTTTCAAGCTCATCAAACATATAATTTTTATGAATATACTCATCCAAAGAGAGGTCAGTCATTGCTGAAGTGGCATAAAATATATTTACATGCCTGGCTGGGCATGTAAATAGGAGATGAGAGAGTGAACCAAATGACAGCCTGCTTTCTAGGACTTTTAAATGAAAATAAAGCTCTGAATTCGGAGCAACACAAGAGCACACTAGCAGATAGCTACCTATTGTAAAAATACTTAGGAGAGAAGTAGCATCATAAAGGTTAAAATGACAGGTTTTTTGCGAAAAATCTGGACAAGAGGGAGACATTCAGAAAGAATACAACGTAGGTATCAAAGTTCTTTTCCAGAATTACATCAATTCAATAATCCAATGTATTTTGAAAAACCATTTAAGATCCAAACCCAGGAAAAGTTGAAAATGGATTAAGGAAAAAAGCTTTGAAGTAAGGAAAATATGGCGGGGG
>NW_010266632.1:521-833 GCF_000690775.1 Eurypyga helias | reverse complement strand
CACCCATGGGCAGACACAGCTGGGTCCCAGGCAAGGCAGAACAATAAATCCAAAAACTCTGAGAAAGAGAGAAAAAAAAGAGCAAAACAGAGAAAGAAACACAATCTCTCTCTTCCCTTCAATCAGCCCAGGAGCTGAGAACAGGAAAGAAAAAAGGAAACTTTCAAACCCCAACTCCTAGATCAATCTGCTTAACAAAAGACTCTCCTGTGCTAAGCACCTGCCACAAGGTCCGAACAAAGACCCTGGTGCATTCCTGACCCGTACCCCCTGAGCCACCCCTCACACACCTTTCGGGTACTCGCTGTGCTG
>NW_010266632.1:0-220 GCF_000690775.1 Eurypyga helias | reverse complement strand
GGTCACTCAGGATAGAAAAAGTGGAAGAGTTGCGTGGGATCATTGGGTGCTGAAGCCAGTTCAGGCCAGTTAACTTCTGTGTTTCTGGCAAGGCTGGACCCCTGTAGGGTGAGGTGATTTCTGCCATAATGATTGACTGTAATATAACGCTCAGAATGGGGGTTAGTGTCAGCAATTTATGCCCCTCGTGCACTCTAAGTCATGGGCTATTTTCTCCCAG
>NW_010266631.1:0-1756 GCF_000690775.1 Eurypyga helias | reverse complement strand
TGCTAGCTGAAGTTAAACCACGACATTCCTGACTGACAATTATAGCTATAGATGACAGGTTGATTGTTTTTAGTGTAAATATTTTAAAAGATATATATATGTTCAAGCTAGGTACAGCTTTGTGGCAAGTAGTGCCACAAGAGCAATACACTCCAGTTCAAGTCATGCATACCAATAAGGAAGAATCCCTTGAAACACAAACACTGGCCGAAAGGAAGTTTTACAGACCTCTCAGAATTATCTGTCTAACCTCAGTGTTAAATAATGCCCTACAATTTTTATAAACATTAGGGGAAATTATTATGTACAATAATTATGTATAATATGTTCTTGTTTCAAGAGTGGTATAAGACTGTCCTCACAGTCACTGAATAGTATATGAACCTTCAGTTGCGAAACCTGGACTCCTTTGTGAGGCTTCTTTTCCATATGATGTAGCCACTAAAGTACCTCTAAATGTCCTCTAAGAAGAGCCTCTTAAGTCCCGAAGAAGAATACTGTGGAACATTGCAGGCATAATGGACTGACAAACTTGATACAGAGACTAAAATTAATGAACAAAGTAAGAAGTCCAACACAACAGAAGACCAGCTCAGAAACTTGTTTGTTGATATCTCTGTTATATTCTGCCTGCACATAACTCTTCTTTTGTGAGCAGAGGCGGACTCCTAGAAGTTAGTTCAACACAGTCATTGTGACTATCAGATGCTGTTAACAAATGAGGGGTGAAGAAACACGTACCCTGGACTTGCCTTGCAAATGTTAAAAAAAAAACCCAAAACTCTCAATTTTAGTCCCTGGAAGACTATTATACTTCTGCGAACCAGTTGTACAGAAAAGGTTGTACCGTCTGAGCTTAGTCCTTCTAGTCTGCAGTGGTTTTTATCACTAGAAAGATGGGGAGATAGTACAGAAGAAATTATGTGACAAGATTAAAACTGACTATTTGAAAAGGAATGAGAATTTTTTCTTAATAGATCATTTTAACCTTTTCTGATACATATTAAGCAACTACTGAAGTAATTAAATACTTGAAACAGGCTGTAGTTAGATGTTGCTAACTTTCATGCAATGCGTATTTTTTAAGTAAAGGTAAATGGATGTCCTAAAGCTCCTGATCCTGCCTGAGAGGCTTAAACTTTATAATCTCTTGAGGCTCCTTCTAGCCTGAGATGTCTTTTATCCTGCAAACATCTGAAAACCATGTTGAGTGGGGAGACAAACACAGGGGAGATGTGACATTAAAAGCTGCAGATGTACAAATCCGGTGTATACTCTACCTGCTCCCACAACCAGTATCTTGGGCTCACAGCTACTGACACAGTGCAGGAGAGATCTGGAGCGGACATTGAAGTTGAGGAAAGCCACCACACAGCCCAGCTTGGCCAGTCCAAACCACACATGGATGAAGTCTGGCTCATTGCCCATCAGCAAGGCCACTGTGTCACCCTTCTTCAGGGCTCCGTGGTGTAGGAAGACCTGTGCTACCCTGTTACTCCTCCTGTCCACATCCTGGTAGGTGTGCACCTTCCCTTTGTAGATGAGGAACGGCTTGTGGGGCTGCTTCTCAGCCAGCTTCACAAACTTGTCCAGGACGGTGACAACCCTCCCTTGCAGCCGGTACTGCTCCACTCTCAGCCCATACACCAACACTTTCAGCAGGTATCTCAGGTCAGCCCAGAAGTAAGGGAAGAGGAGTTTCTGGATGAGGTGCAAGGAGATAATCCCGGCGGCAGCGCTCGGTACCCAGGAAGGC
>NW_010266630.1:31350-48437 GCF_000690775.1 Eurypyga helias | reverse complement strand
ACCAGGGTCGTGACCCCAAAGCGCTGTTCCATATCTGGACAGTAGTTTTGTTGTACATATACAAGCAGCACTGCTGGTGAGGACTGTTACACGGCTCTGGCAACATTCCTGAAGTCCAGCATTTACTAGGTTGTAACTGGATCTACAGACATACTGACTGCATGCTTCTAAACTTCGCCAAAATTACTGGCCAGGCTGCAGAGACCAGCTCTGGGGTACTTCCTGGCACAGATTTTCTTCCTGACACCAGTACTTAAAAGGAGGGTCTTTCAGCTCCCCTTCCCTTAATTTCCAGGGCTAATATTAGTCTGCAGGGCACTTAATAAACTTAATTATATCTTCTTCCTGCCCTTTGTCTGGTGCAGTAGTTTCAACTGTACAATCACAAACAGGAACAATGCAATCAACATATGGTGCAGAGGGATTTTAAATGCAAAACCTCGTTGCTTCCGCATGAAAAATGGACATATTAAAATAGAACAGTCAACTCTCCCCTGACATTCTCTGTGTCTCTCCTCAGTGCTTACCGTCACTCTTTAGAATCTGGCTGTGTGTTCTGCCAGGATTTGGGAGGTCCATCTCTTCCAATACCTCTTTAGTTAACACCCTCTCCTTCAAACATGGAGTGTCTCTCTGACCTTTGCAGTCAGCATCTTTCAATGTCAGGGGTTTTACAGATTAAAAAATACTTTCTCCTCATACAAAACTTGTAATTTCGAGTGTTTTTCTTGGTCCCTCTTCAGGTAGATTTCATAAACAGTATGTTATTGGATTTCCCCAATTATCAGAACTCTTTCTATTATTTATTGGGTAAATAAATAGGTGTGTATGACATTTAAATTAGTAAAAATACAGTCCTTTTCCAAAACAAGTGACCTAAAAAAATAACATTGGGATATAAAAGCACAAGCAGCAATGCCAGTAGGACAGAATATAAAGAGTAAGTCATGTCACTTGTAGTTCAGCTGCATCATGTTATATAATTTTTATTGTTTATCAATTTTAATAATTACATGTGTGAGTTTCATCTACTGAAAGGAGGGACCTGGACAGGCTGGAGAGGTGGGCTGGTTTACTTTGGCTGAAGTGTCCAAAGGAAAATTGCATTTAAAACTGGAATGGCTCACATTGATGCCAACTGTTGAATATCTAGACAAGGTGCTAACAAGCATTAGAGCTGATAAAGACCAAGCCAATGATGGGCTTTCTTCTGCATTGCTTATTCTCTATTTGGACTCTGCAAGAAACCTGCCTTCAGGAAAGAAAATAAACAAAAAGGACTGTAGTGGTTTAACTCCGGTTAGCAAAATACCACGAAGCCACTCTCACAAATCCCCCTCCTCTCTTCCAGCGGAGGGGACGGATTGGAGGAAAAAGAAATAAGGAAGCTTGTAAAATTGAGATAAGAACTATTTACTACTTAAATCTAAATTAATATATACAAGTACTACTAAAACAACAGAAAATAAAACATATGATACAATTCCTCACCACCCACTGACCAATGCACAACAGGTGTTTACTTTGGTAAACGCCAGCCTCATGAAGTTCAACAAGGCCAAGGGCAAGGTCCTGCACCTGGGTCAGGGCAATCCCAGCACAAGTACAGGCTGGGTGGAGAATGGATCAAGAGCAGCCCTGAGGAGAAGGACTTGGGGGTACTGGGGGATGAAAAGCTGGACATGAGCCGGCCGTGTGCGCTGGCAGCCCAGAAAGCCAACTGTCACCTGGACTGGATCCAGAGAAGTGTGGCCAGCAGGTCGAGGGAGGGGATTCTGCCCCTGTACTCTGCTCTGGTGAGACCCCACCTGGAGTGCTGCGTCCAGCTGTGGAGCCCTCAACATCAGAAGGATATTGACCAGTTGGAGCGAGTCCAGAGGAGGCCACGAAGATGATCAGAGGGCTGGAGCACCTCTGCTATGGGGACAGGCTGAGAGAGTTGGGTTTGTTCAGCCGGGAGAAGAGAAGGCTCCGGGGAGACCTTATAGCACCTTCCAGTGCCTGAAGGGGCTACAAGGAAGCTGGGGGGGGCTTTTTACAAGGGTCTGTAGTGACAGGACAAGGGGTAACGAGTTTAAATTGAAAGTGGGGAGGGTTAGATTGGATATCAGGAAGAAGTTCTCCTCAGAGAGGGTGGTGAGGGACTAGGACAGGTTGCCCAGGGAAGTTGTGGATGCCCCATCCCTGGAAGTGTCCAAGGCCAGGCTGGATGAGGCTTGGCGCAACCTGGGCTAGTGGAGCGTGTCCCTGCCCATGACAGCTGGTTGGAACTAGATGATCTTTAAGGTCCCTTCCAACCCAAACCCTTCAATGAAAGGTGATTTAAAAAATCAGTGTCTGTTGAGTTATTTTTAGGGAGAGTACTGTGTTTTGTCAAATGCTCTGGTTAGCAATACTATCCCATTTTTTTCATCTTTCTCTTAATTCATTCAATGGCACTTTTTTTTTTTTTTAATGCTTTTCTCACTTGTGTGAAGGCAGGGAATTTATTGTCATGTACCACATTGTTTGAAAATAATAGTGAAAAGGCACGTGAACTGTAAAGAGATCTCTCATGAAGTCTTGAAGGAAAGCTGTGAGAAATTTTGGGGTGGAGGTCAAGATAGATCCAGGCACTGTATGTGCATAGGTGGGGATTAGTGTCACATGAGCCACGAGCTTTAGAGCAACACTTCAGGAAGCTAGAGTGGGTTCTGGCAGTCCATATTCTAGCAGTTGATACAGAGTTGCTAAAGCTAAAGAAAAACTTGAAAAGGAAGAAAAATCAAATAGTAAGAAAACCATCTTGAGCAAAAGTGTAATAATGAAGAAGATCCATAGCATGCTGGCTTTCTGGTGGCTCTGCCAGGCTGTGGTAGAAGGGGCTAAAAAGACCTGAATTCACAAGTTTCAGGAAAAGTTTTTCTGGTTCTGCAAACTGTACGGTGTCTCTGACTCCAGTTCTTGCTGACACAGAAGTCAAAGTCAGTGTCTGTATGAGATCTTGCTACATAGCACTGAAATGTACTTTGAAAACTCTAGTATATGGAAACATACTCTGAAGTAGATAAAGGTGCTGCTCTCATTACAGTACTGATTTTTAGCAGTTTAACAGCCACACAGTAAATGAATGTACGTGTTCTTCATGGAGGTCCCTAGCATGGCAAAAGGTCCAAGTACATCCTACACATTGTTTCCAGTATTTTAATACAGAAGGTGCAAAGAGATACTAGGTCTGACTTATAAATGATTTCTGTAATATATGCATCTATATTTATAAGAAGTACAAGGACCTATCCTTTCCCTGCTGAGCTGAGCACCTTTTATTCTCATTATGAATTTATTAGTAGTTCAGGATATTCAGCAGTACAAAAGAATGTGCTTTTTATCAAACAAGGCTTCTGGTAAGTTCTTGTAAGTTTTAAGAGAAAATACTTCTCTTCCATTTTGGAATACAGCTAAATAAGAAATGTTGAACAGCAGGCATCCATGAGATATACCACTGTCATGAGTAAAAGCTGGAGGTGGTCCAGGGGCATATGTTCAAAGAATGTTAGTGCCATTCCGGAAGAGAGGGAACTCATCACAAACACAGGGGTTTCAGCAGCATCCTCAGGCCAACAGCCTCAAGGGAGTGTGTATCAGCATGGACCCTTCTGACTGGCAGTTAAGTTGATGCTAAGATGAAACTTTCTTTTTTCCTCCCAAGAACATCTGGCTGAGGAAGAGATGTATTGTCTCCTATTTTCCCTTCTCAAGGTATTTTGCTACAACTTACCGCTAGCAGAGATGAATTGCATAGCTGGATTCATATTGTCAGCTTGCCTTTTCACTCCTCAAAAGCAGTTCAAATAAGCTATTTTTTTTAATATCTCTGTATTCAGCATATCACTAAAGAACTGCAAAAGCTTGGTGAACTTTAAAACTCAAATTACACATAAACCTGTGTACATGTTTCTTGTCAAATGAGAAAATGGAAACTAGAAAACAGCAGCATTTCTGTGGCCAGCATTTAAGATGCTTGGGATGCTGGAAATAAAAAATAATGGAAGCACTTGTCATAAGGTGGAAGATAGATTTAGTGCCTATAACATGACTAAGGTAAACAAACAAGATCAAACAGGAGCTGAGAAGGCTTCTGTGTAACCAAATGCCACGTGAAGTGCAACTGCTGAAAGGATGCTGTGAGAGGGGAAACGAAACTGAGCAGACAGGACAGGCAACAACATAGAAAGTTCAGCACTTTCTGATGACACTGGAGATTGCACTCATTTTGGCATCTGATTTGGTGTTTTCCATTATTGCAAATGAGCTGGGAAAGTGTCACCTTTGGTGACAGAGTCTGCAGATTCTAGATTAAACATGTTCTTGGCAAACAACTAACGTCCAGCTCTTTGAGCACAGTGACTCACCAGGGTGTAATTTAGGAAGTTGGTTCAGTCACTCAAGCCTAACCTTCCGGCATTTTCTGAACCCTGAAAATTTGATACCAGTCTGTGGTTTAAAATCATCCTTAAAGGGAACATAAGTTTTTCTTTTACGTGTTTGTGCCTTTAAGTGGGAAAATTGATGACAGCAAAGTCTAAAACCTGCAAGGTCAGCTTGCAAGAAAAAAGTGGAGAACTATCAGGAAATTTTGTGTGCTTCTTTTTGTTTTATCATGCATAATCTAGGAAAGAATAAATATGATATCTATAGTGTTATCAGGATGTGCCTTAATACTTTTATAACCTACTATGTTTTAAGGTGATATGCCAAAATACCTGCAAAATGTACTAAAAAACTGAATTGCAAGGATTGTTCTTTACCACCCTTTGGGTAGTAAGGAAAGGACCATCTACATAAGTCATCATAGTGTTTCCACATCAGTCAATTTGTATTTGTTGAAAGCTAAAAATATTTTTCCAGGCCTTATCTGTAATGTAGTCAGAAGATGTTATTTTCATGGAAGAAAGGGCCATTGATCAGGTTTAAATATCATCATAGCAAAAAGCAGTCAAAACAAAGCCTACTGAAAACTGCCTTCCAGGAACCACAGTAGGTAAAACTGGTGACACAAATCCCTCCTCTGGTACCTTTGTGCTAGATTTGCAGCTTTGTAGAATATATTCACTTGTACTCTGCTCAGCAGCACAGTCCAGTATCCTGACAGCTGAGTAATGTTCTGCTCACGTCTTCCCTTGTAAAATGAAAAAAAGTAGATAATTTAATATAGATGTGACAAGTACAAGATAGATTTCTACCCAGCACAGTTCACTGCCTGAAAGTATTAGGTTGAAAACCTTCTTTAAAGATAACCGGATTCTTAAGTTCTCCCCCACCACCACACATCTCCTCCCCCACCCCCCTAATTAAACACTATACAGAGAAAACTTTAAACGAAAGATTGAATTTATTCTTTGATCATTTCAATATGAAAAAATCTTGTCTCTTGTTCCAGAAAATAAACCAACATCTTTTCTTTCTGCCGAAGAGCAGGTTTTCTGCAAAGCATGCTAGATATAATTTTTATACATTTCCAGTGCAATTTTTTTTTTTTGGTCCATCACTGCTTTTCTGTAGTTTTCACTCTACTCAGAATCACAGAAGTAGTTTACTGTTACTTCTTGTGGCCATTGTGGCTGGGGACTAAAGTAAGCTTATAGCTTTCTTAGGCAAAGCATGACAAATTCTGTCAATCCAAATTACATTTCTGAGTATGTCAGGGTATGCAGTCTGATTTCACTGGCTTCTTAAAAGAAACACATTGAACAAATGTCATACCTACATGCGCGTTAGTAATGGGTGACATGCTGAATACACAGCATTATCCTGCTGTCCTGATGCTGCAATATTAGTCTTGTACCCTGTTCTCTGGTATTCAAACCGTTCAACCCTGTGCCATTAGTGCTACCTGCTGTGACGGCCTTTCTGCTCCAGTGCAGGGTGACCAGGTGCTCAAACCAAGCTCTGCTACCACTCTGTTCCTCCCAGCCAGTGAGCACCTCCTTGTCTCCAAGACAACTCAGAAGTGAAGCAGAGCTGTGGCTGGTGTGGGGAGTCTGTGAGTCTTTGAGGGAGGACATCATGTTGAGGTGAGGAGAGTTTAAGAAGGGATCCAGCACCACTGGAAAGAGCAGAATCAGATTGACTCAGGAAAGGTACAGTTTAGCAAGGGATTCAGCTCCCCCGGATCCCACTGACCTTTTACCAAAAAACAAACATGATACTCTTTAACAGTATCATGGGCTTACTGGTATTGCTATATTTTCCTTTAAAGTAAGTGCTGTAACAGATTCAAATGGTTGTGATCCATCACTAGATTGAGTTTATAATGCCTATTTCTAACGTTATGCAGTAGCAGAATTTGAAACTTTAGGAGAGTGTTTAAAAAGTATTGAGAATAGCCTATTTTTTTTTTATTATTATTATTAAGAGCACACTTATCTTTGACTTCAGTGGATGAAATGTTAACCTAGTGCCTAACGTTAAAAAAAACCCTGACATTTGCTGCCTGTGGGCATTGACCAGAATGTATCTTTCAACATGAAGTTTTTAATGCACAATTATCTATGCCAAAGGAGTACCTTCTTTCTGTGCAGTTGATGTGGTACATATACACTGCATCCATCAGATTCCTCTACGATGCTCGCATCTCCCCACACAGAGAAAGGAATACAAATTAAAAGGTTGAATGAAAATGACCTCTCTTAATGTTTTCAGCAATATCCTGCTTACAAATGACTCAGATATGCTAGTTAAGGAGAGAACTAATCGCTTTAAACTAAAAGGAATATTTTAATCTAAGAACACTTTAACAGCATTACTAAAAAATTCATAATTATTGACTGTTTGCCCAAACTTGTAGAGCTGTACTATTGACTCGGTGTTCAGCCCTGTGCAGATGGTAACTCCCATGCACTTTGATGGGAGATTTGCCTGGGGTAGGACTGCAGAGCTACTGCCTGGGATATTAATTAAATGTACAGTCAGCTGGCCAAAAAGGGGATGGTTGAGTCATGAGGACAGATCTTCTTGGCTTACCTGAGAATACTTCTTAGTATATAATTAAACCACAAAAACTGACATCAAAGCAATGATAAGGGCCTAATGTAACGCACATAACTGAGGAAATTCAGGCCAACATTCCTTCCTTTGATCACCCGACTGGGCCAAGCTAGTACACAAGGTATGGGTCTGGATACTCCCTTTCTCAAGCACTGGTGGAGGTGAAGGAGTTAAAACTGCTGGAACTGGCTAGATTGGATGAACTGGTTGGGAGGTAATAATTTTTGTTGTGCATAACTGCAGAATCCCTCCACAATTATAAGGTGGGAACAGGGATCTTTAGTTAAAAGGATTATTTTTCAGGGTGTGTAGGAATAAATTCAGAGACAGCAAAGCTCTGTAACTTGTTGATCTCCATATTTCATACCACTCCATGAATTTCTGTATCAGCTCAGTGTTTTTTCCCTTGGATGTACTTTCTTTACACTGGGATAAAGTTGGGGCAGGTGAAGGGATAACACCCCATGGGTGTAAAACGACTCTTTGAAGGCATGAAGGTATTGGAAGTCTAGGAACAGTGTTTCTACCCCATATCTCTTGAAGCTATAGATCTTAACTTTAGAGGTGCTTAAAAACATTCTTGTTTTACATAACATTTTCTTAAACAAGCTGGAAAAACAGGATCTAGAAGGTTTCCTATGGAGTGTTAACAAAATGAGCTGGAAAACCAAATTCAGCGAGAAGTTACCAATGGTTTACTGTAAAAAGGGAAGGATGTATCAAATGTGATTCCACAGGGATCTGTCCTAGGCCAGATAATGGTAAATATTTTCATTAGTGACTTTAATGACATGATAAAGAATGTTATTAAATTTGCAGATGCCACAAAGCTTTAAAGATGCAATTAAAGACAAGTCTAGTTTCTGTGCTTGGACAAGAAGAATCAATTATAAAATCAACTAAGATAGAAATGACTTTACAGTCTTAAAGCTTTTAGCTGACTGCAGTGTAAACATGAATAGGCAATGCCTTACTAGTGTAAAAAAAGGGAGGAGGGAAAAGTCATTTTGAGTTGTACTAACAGGGCCACAGTCTGCAAAATGGATGAAGTATTTCTTCTGGTTTACAGCTATAGAAAGGTCTAAGCTAAGTTCAGGTTTAAGTCTCATGCGGACCGGAGCAGAGCAATATCGCGACCTATGAGAAAAGATTACAAGCTTTGGGGTTGTTTAGCCTAGAGAATAAAAGGCTGAGAAGAAACATGATAGCAGTCTTCAAATACTTACAAATCTGGTGTAAACCCAAAGGGGAAAAACTTGTGGACAGGACAGAGAATAAGTGATGTAAGTGCAACATGAAAAGTTTGGCTAGGTTTTAGCCAAATGCTTTTTTTTGACAATAGATAGTTAAACACAAATTACTTTAGAACCTTTAAATTTTTTTGCTGAGGTTAGAAGAATGGCCTGTCTGGAATTAGAAGGGTATAATTCAGCACGTCCTGGTGTAGGCACAAGATTACTTCTTGAAGTTCCTTCCTATCCTGTTTTGTAATATTCTCTGACCTCTTACTATAAGCTTTAGGAATCTCTCCAGTGGATCCGTTTCTCTTCTCACCTCTGGCCTAGTCCTGACTGGTAGCTTTCAGTCACACTGTCATAGCCTCCCAAAGCCTGATCCATATTCTTGACATGCAGGATGGCCCACGCTTTATTTGGCCAACTTTCTGGGTTATCTAGGAGCAGAGACTTCCCTCCCCAATGACATTCTACACAGCTATACAGCTCACCTCCTTCATGCGTTACTTAGTGACTACTGATTGACTCAGTAAATTGATTGGCTGTTTTTTGGTTTCCTGACTAGTTGCCTCACTGGGCATCCCAGACAACTATTTTCTGGGATCTTAACAAGCTGTATGGTCAAAGAGACAGGTAGTCCCAAACCGACATTTTTGTTCTCTCCCTCCGTTAAAAACAAAAGAAAAATTTGAGAGGTGGGTGGGGTTGTATAAATTCAGAGTGTGTTTGGTTTTTTCCTTAATGAAAAAGTTTCCTTTAAATTTAGTCTAAAAACTCTTCCGAGGCTAGGGGCTTGTGAGGTCTAAAATCTGTCGTGAGTCAGCCAGTTTTATAAAAAGGGCTAGTGAAATCAACGTGGAAAATATAGGTATTTCTTACTGGTATGTGAGTAGGCAGCAACTTAGTATAGGTAGCAACTGGAAGCCAGATAACTTCTCTGGTGGTATCAGAAATTAATTGTAAATTAACTGTAGTCTTCTGTTGTCCTGAATTTGTATTTCTAAATAATGGCCTTGAAACCTTTGTAAGCAAGTATCCAGTGGGACTGTATATCTTAAAAAGACACTGAATATCTGACCAGGCTGATGTTGTCTTGGCTGCGTGGAAGGCTGCTGGGTTTTCCTATGTGCAAGCAGCAGCTGCCTGTTTTCAGTGAGAATGACCTTCATTCTAGATTAATGGCAGCAACAAGAATGTGTTTGACCTCAGCAACAGTCTTCAGCAAATGAAGTAAAAATTACTTCCTGCTTGCAGACATCCTTAAAGATTTAAAGGTATAGCACCTATTAAATAATGTGTTAAGCATAAGTTATATGAGGTCATAGAAAAACAGTAAACACCAGAAGGCTGAAACTATGATACTTGTCATTGGACAGTGTACCAAGACTATCAAGCATGAAACTCATTAGCTGGATGCAGCCAGATAATTTTATTTCTCTGGGCAGTCTTTGATTTTAGAACACTACAATTTGGTTTCGGACAGTAGGAGGCAGTGAAGAGTGCTCCAGTGTTTCCATGTACAACCTGCTTGAGGTTCTTAAGTAAAGATGTTCTCTAGAACAAATTCCCTCCTGAGAGATTCTCTTGTGCTAATAAGAAAAACAAGGGGAAACAGATTGCAAGATCTTAATAGGCTTTTTTTTCCATGGGTTCCATGCCAAATTCTATCCTCGTGTGAGTTCTTGAAACCTCTTTGATTTCACAGAGACCTTGTGGTTGTAAAAGAATAGAGTTTTTGGTCTTAAGGTCTAAAAAGCTTCCTTCTGTATAAAGTGCTTTACACATGGGATGGCTGCTGAAGTAAATTGACTAGAATGCTAGTCAGTTTTACACTGCTGCCCTCCCACCTGAAAAGCACTTTCGGTGCCCTACAGAGAAAAGAAATGAAAGAGGAGGGGTAGAAACATATGCATGCACACACATACAGAGAAAAGAAATGCCTGAGAAGAAGGGTTTAAAAAGGGAGAGAAAATGAAATAGTACTGTATACCGGCTGTCCTACATACTTGTCATGCTGGATGGGGAGAGGTGTTTCTACAGGTTGGAACATATCCAGTAAATGCACATTGAACTAAATTCAGCTCTTATCTGCACTAGGATATTAGCTTCAAATAGCTTTGTTTAAGGGCCAGAATATTCCCAGGTTACATCTAGGGAAAATGAAGTTTTCAGGTTCAAATCAGTTTTTAAAAGATGAATACCTACCTAGTGTCTTACAGTATTATAGTTTGTAGGGACAGATTTTGTACTGATGTTAATCTCTCGGCTGAATTTGTATATGAAAACATACCAGTTTTACATCAGCTAAATTTCTAGCCCCGTATCATCAAACTAATACACAAGCTTCAATAAATATTGTCCAGACGTCTTTAGTTAAAAGTAGAATTATGTCTTTGGGAAAGCCGGAGGCTGACGGCTCTGGCCAGCAGTATTCAGGAAGCTCAGACTGTGAAAGTCTATTCTAGAAAATAATCTTCAGCATGTTTGGTAAAACAGAAGAGCTGCTAATGCAGCAGTTACATTAGCAGTGTGAGAACGGGAGCAATAGGAGGACATGACAGGAAAATAAGTTGATTGTGCAAGGTCTCTGTCTTTTGCAGTAAGAATGGTGTAGTCATATGACATGAAATCCAACAGCTGTTTCTCTGAACATTTGAGAGCTAGTGGAATATATTTTAAGGATGTCTTCTGTGTCCAAAAGGCAGCCTATTTGGTGCTTTCTTGAATACTCTGTTTTATTTTCAGAGATGTAACAGAAAGGTTACACACAATACAATACAAAACTCCAAATGTTGTTCCGACTGGGGGCAGCCTGGTATGCTCACTATGGTATGTATATATTTTTCCATTTTCTGTTCCGCTGCTTCTACTTAGAAAAGTAGGTCTTATAGCCAAGGTACAGCAATAAATGTGATACTCACTTTTCAGAGATCTTGTGCATCGAGTTTTCTCATGTTTGCCATTCCAGATCAATTGGGATGACTGAAATTTTGTAAACTAATTTGTCCTTCCCTAAATCTGGAATTTGTCCATTGCTAGATGCAAAAGTTAGCACTTACACTGTTGGGAAAGTACCTCAGTCTTCTCCCCAGATTAAAAAAATGCCTTTAATAAGGATTGAAAAACACTAAACTCATGCTTTGTTTCTTTTTTTTACTATACAGCCATACCCATGATACTTCAGGTCCTTTTGCTAGAAAAACCAACATCCTCCTGTATGTTGCCTATTAAAGCTGGAATGCTGGAAAAGTTACACCACAGCTAGGCTTTCCATCATCACACAGGACACCAAGAAAGGAACAGCTTTGCAACATTCCTTGTATAAAATGCCTTCAAAAATATTGAGAGTCTTGAAATAAATTCTGTTTTCAAGGAATTTGTCTGATTTCAGAGCTCAAGAAAAATTTTAAACCCCTTCTGAGATTTTCACATCATTACGACAGCCTTTTTTATTTATTATATTCAGATACATTTTCTTCATTTATATACACTGAGGCTTTCTGAGTGCTGGTATCGTGATAGTCTTTGCAGTGTTGTCATTTGTTTTAATTTTTCATCTGAAAAAGATTTTGTTTGATAGTGGCTCTAAAGAAGTGTTCCTCTTTACAAATGCTGATTCTGTGCTCCCCATTGGCTGAAGATAAGGAGTAGATTCTCAGATATTTTAAGTTGTCACAGCTCTATCACCTCATATGATGATTTAAACAACCTGACTTCCTAATTGTAATCATATACCGTTTTTCTAATCAGTACAATCTTACATTAAAAATAATGTGAGATTTATATCATCAAAGCATTAGAATTATACATTATCTTTTGAAGAACATTAATTTGTATGTTTATTTTCATTCATAAGGAAATGTATAATCAATTCTTTCTACCCAGCTCATTTTAATTAGGTAAATGTCTGGATCTATATTAATTATTACTAAATTTTTAATTTTATTAGGTAGATAGGATCTAAACACAGCAGGATCTTGTTCTTTGGAATGTCTCTTTAATGAAACTTCTTGTTACCCAGAACTTGGACTGTGTGCCCCACTGTGCATCATTTGTGTTGAAAATACATTATTTGTAAGTGGCATATCCCCTTCCAATCAGCTTTATAGGAGTCTAAAATATTTTACACACTAAGTATTCTATTCTCTCTGACTTCTATTCGCAGTACAGTACTCCTTAGCTTTCAGTCAGTAATGAAATTGTGTAGGATCTGTCATATTTTTTATTTTTCATTTGATCACTGGTCTGCTCAATGCCACCTTGACATTAGTCAGTACCAGGATCTGGTCTTCAGTTTGCAAAGTTAGTATTTTACTAAAATCATCAGCAAACTAAATAGAGAATTTCAAGAACACAGCTACTTGCCTCAGTTGCAACTGTTACTGTGTGAAGTTTGTTTCTGTCCATGTGGATCATAGCAAAGAAACTCAGAAATGAGACGCGGGGGGGACACGACATTATAATCTTGAGTTCATTTGTTATTTCTGTTTTGTATTCTTTATATCCTTGGTCAACAATTTGAAAGAAAGTGATATGTGTACGATTTAAGAAGTCAGATGGCTCGTTAACTGCAACAGAGCTGACAGTTTGATTTCAATGACTTATTTCTTAAGTTAGCAGATTTTCAGCACAGCCTAAGCTACTTCAGACCCCAGATGTGAGAAGGAATAGAAGAATGAGAGCACTCTTGCCTGCTCCTGTTCCTGGGACTCCCCAAGGAGCAGCAGTTATCCTTGAAAGCCTCTGTGCTAATGCAACTGCTAGTATGAGGAGGAGCCTACTCAGCTTACCCCTAGACACAGCAGAAAGGAGGAGGGCTTATAGAAAAGGAAAGGCGCTGACAGTGAATCTTTATCTTAAATTTCAGAGTTCATAAACTCACAAATGCTACAACTTGAGTGGATGTTGTAGCTGATGTACACTTTTCAAATCTATGTAAACAAAACCCAGGGAGATTGACACAGCTCTAACAAGGACTCATGGAAGCCAGAAGGTGAGGTCACTTTAAAAAGCAAATGAATTTAAGTGGACTTGTGCCTGCTGCAAGAAGGGAGCCGACTATAAAAGAGGAATTTCCAATCTGCAGCTGAATTAACTAGGAAAATGCAGTTTACCAGTTATGGGCTTTCCTGACTCTGACTGCCACTGTGGTGAAGAGGCTCTTTTTTGAAGGACAAACACCCACGGAGTTGAGGGAAAAATGGGTTTTGTGGCTGGCCACGCGAGGTTTTGCTGAAATACCATTTCAAGCACAAAAGCCTGACCTATGACTTTCTCTGTGAGTGTTTTTGAGGCAGTCATACATATTCTGCCATGAATAGAACCTGAAACGAAGCAGCTCAGCATTGCTACTAGCAGTTAAGTGCCTGACTATAAATAGAGTATTTCAGTCAATTTTAATCCCAAGAAACAGCTTTTATCTCATGACAGCCCCTTCTCATCTTTGGTCTCCTACTGTAAACTGCTTCCTCAAAGAACAGTTCAGACATACAAACACATTAACTTATTAAGTAATAATTATGGTAATGTAAACAATGTAATGAATGATAGAACATGTTGAGAAATATATACATACTCATCAAATGCTGAGATTTGTAATAACCTGCTCCAACTGTACTTTTATTGCAGTCATGCAGTGTAGTCTCACCTGTTTTACCTGCTGCCTTTTTATTTTCATAAAATGAGAAACTACAAGTATTCTTTGGGCTTCAGCCATATTACATTGCAAAATACATTGAAGGCATGGCACATGAGAAGAGCCCAGTTCACCCAAATATGTAAACATGTATCTAAGCATGTAAACTTTCCTACTATAAGAATTGTGCTGAGTTGAAGCCTACCTTCTCAGAAGGTGTCTTCACCTCTCTACTTGCCTGTGCTCTGAGTTTAGGAAATACATGTATCCCGGTGTGAAAAGAGACTGAAGTCTTGGGTGACGTTCATACACCCATCATGCAAATACTGTTACTACCTGTGAAGCTGCTTATGCTATTGGATCTCCTGCCTTGATATGTGTGTCCTCTGAGGGGCCCTACCCAAGAAGCAACGTTGAAATTGTAAGTAGAGATATCAAACTCCAAAAAACACATAAATTGGATGTCTTGTCAGCTAATACCTCTTGCTTTAACAGCATTAAAGCCTGCTGACACATGTGGTTGTGGCAAGAAGGCTTTCTGCAGTGTGAATGGAGCAGCTGCTGCTCATCAGGGAGGGAAATCAATGACTCAGCATTCATCAGAAGCATCCTGCTGGTCACCACTGCCAAGTGCCGAGTCATCGATTTTCCTCCCTGCCTCGTGTAGACTGCTCTGTTTCTTCTACAGCAAGCTTTAAAATGTTTCCAGTGCACTGTGTGCAGCTGTCAGCTCCCACTGGTAGGTCTCAGTAGGAGCACCCCAATGCTGGGGCTGGGGGATAAATCCCAAATATGCCCCGCGTCGTTTTTGCAAAATGCCTGAAGGCCAGCGTGCGTGAAGCTCAGCGTGTGTGAATCTACAAATCACCCCATACACCACAATCAGCACAAATGAGGTGTTCTGCTTGCCCTAAACTCACTAAATATTTTTTCTTGTGAAGTGGAGCACAAATGGAGCACAATATGCGTGGCTTACAGATTCACAGTCACTGAAACAAATCCAGCAGCATGCAGTTGTCATCGAGAAGTATGTCTAGGAAAGCCTCTACAGCCACGCAGTTTCAGCACAGTATGCTAGTACCAACCAATTCTTCACTCTTCAGACAAAGATGTTGCCATATATATAGCACACATTATAAGTGCTGCCCTTTGATTTCTCCTTTTAAAATAAATCATTCTGTTCTCTATTGTCCCTCAGCCTTGAATATCTTCTTTATTTAAAGACACCCTAGGAATCCAAAATAGAATCAGAAAGGGGTCTTTGTCTGCCACTACTAAAATCTTGTGAGTCATGTTTTCCCAAATCCTTCACAAAATTCTGTCAGAATTCAGCTCACAGATTCAAGTTCAGGAATACTGTGAAGGTGACTACAAACAATGATATTCATTTACAATTTGAAAAGCTCATTTAGGCTGAAATGTGTGATATATTCACATACATCTCTTTTCTGTTTCATTTACAAACAGCTACAGAATTGCAGAGTTGAACAATAAAGTCTGAAAGCTTTCAATTCCATTCCATTTTCAAGATGCAAATGAAGCAAGTTCTGAAATCTGCAACCCAACTTCTACTCACTGATTTTAATCTAAGAAATAACATATTTGCTAAAATATTCTGTTAAATAGAATATTTACTTTAAAATCATATTTTGCTGTGTTATAGTTGCAAAGACTTTCAGACCCATAACATTGCCATTCTCTTCGGAAACAAGGAAATATGTAAATAAGTTATTATTTGTAATAGCTGCAGCTTGCCATGTTTGCAAAATAATTCTATTTGCCACTTAATTGACCTTGTGTGCACAATAGGGACAAAAATAGAGAAATGATAAGAGTAAGACTGGATTGGGCTGGAAATGTATATTAAATGTTAATTTTCAAAAATAGTAAGCAATTAGTTGCTGTTGAAACAAACATTTCTATTTTACTCTGCCACCACACTGTGTCAGCGTAATATATTGAGAGTTAAGGCAGACCACTTGATCACAGTGTTTGCACTGTAATAGGTGCGCATTTGGTTTAATTGTGAATTTTCATCTCAAATGTTCTTAAAGGAATTCAGATGTCCTATTTGTTGGTCTTGTTAAAATCTTTGTCTTGTGAGTGCGTGCCAGTGAATGCAGTAACACCTAATAAATTGGGTGAAGTATGGCAGTATGCTGTATCTGTGTGACCATTTCAGTATTGTTTTCAGTAGTTGTTTTCCCCACGTTAGCCTGGCTTCCAGCAGAGGCAGAAGTAACACACCAATCAACATGCAGAATATTGAACAGAGTAGCTCAGCACACAGCCAAATGTGAGATTAACGTGGTTGCAGTCAGGACAGTGACTCTCTACACCGGGCTCTCTAAGCTTGGCATGTCTGCTGCCTGTAACTTCTGACTCATATTTCTGTTGTTTACTGGTCAAAATAATTTGTTACCCATGTCAACAGCGGATGATTAATACAGCTGCAGAAGTAGGGCTGATTATGTTCCTTGTGAATTCCCAGGTAGGGGCTTGATTCTGTTTCTGTTCGAGCTTTGGAGCTGTCTAGAGAAACTGCGCCTGAGCGCCCCATCCTGGTTCTGAATCGTAAATGGCGGAGATGGGGGGCTACGGCCTGGTGATGGCCACTGGCACTTGCAGGGAATGGCATGTAGGGGACCCAGTTCTGATCGTAGAGGCACTTGTCCAGGTATTCTTGAGGAAGTCTGACCACATTACAGTGTGTAATTCTGCCCTATTCAAGTGCTTGGATTCCCATTTGCTTCAGTGGATGTGACTTCCAGTAACTGAAGGGGCTACAAGGAAGCTGGGGGGGACTTTTTACAAGGGCCTGTAGTGACAGGACAAGGGGTAACAGGTTTAAGTTGAAAGTGGGGAGATTTAGATTGGATATCAGGAAGAAGTTCTTCCTGGAGAGGGTGGTGAGGCACTGGGACAGGTTGCCCAGAGAAGCTGTGGATGCCCCATCCCTGGAAGTGTCCAAGGCCAGGCTGGATGAGGCTTGGAGCAACCTGGGCTATGGGAGGTGTCCCTGCCCATGGCAGGGGGGTTGGAACTGGATGGGCTGTAAGATTCCTTCCAACCTAAACCATTCTGTGATTCTATTCTATGATTCTATGACTTTCGGAGGCCATTTCCCAGAGACTTTTCATTTGTGGCTGAAAAAGTTTTCTGTAGAACAAACCCGGGTCTGTTTTTCACAC
>NW_010266630.1:0-31326 GCF_000690775.1 Eurypyga helias | reverse complement strand
GCAGCTGCTTTGTCCACTGCCTTTCCACTGAGCCCACTAAGCCCATGGCTGCATGCTAGTACCAAGTAAGTAAGGTCTTTTTTCTGATGGACAGAGCTGACACTAGCAACTGAGCAGGGACCACTGGCTCTTTTCAGATAGATCACACTTTACAGATTTTAGTTGGTAGGAAATTTTAGTCACTACTGGCCTGTGGTGGGTTTAACCAGTGTTTTAAAAATCAAAATCTCTGTATTGTATTACAAATCCCCTAAGGCATCCAGCAGGTATTTTGGTGATTTAATGTGGATTTTTCCCACATTTTTTAGCACGTCCAGAATTCACACTTGCTATGGAAGACTAGATGGACAGCTGCCCATAATTTGTCTCAGTTCTCAGTCAGGTATCTACAAGTTGGGAAGCATGGGCTTTTGCATGTGTAGGTTGGTGCCTTTTTGTGAAACATGTAAAATGTTTTTGCTGTATCTTTTCAAAACTGGAGTATTTTACAATCCTGCTCTAATGCCAGTACACCCTTATGAAGGGAGCTAATCTGTGCTAATGATCGTGTAAGAATAAAATGGAAAAAAAAAAGAACTTCTCTGGATTTATGGCATTACAGTCCTTCCCGTGGCAACACAGATGGTCGGATGGTTAGGAAGGAAAGTACAAGCAGGAAGAGAAGACAAAAGACAGAGAAAAAAAAAAACAAAAACAAAGAAAACAATGGGATTTTCTCTAAAAATATAGGAACTAAATGGTAGAAGAAAATCCCTATAAATTATACTGTCTACTTGTAAAGAATATCCTTCAATGTGTGTTCATTTCTTTCTATTAAACTAGCTTGTCTAAAACATATAGAAAAAGCCCTTTAACATGCCATTATACTGTATACTAAAGCATTCAGGTCTAATACTATTACAGATAAAGAAACCAAAAGCATATTTACAGAGACTGAATGTCTATAAAGAACAGATCAAGCAAGTCTCTTGAGGAGAGAAAGTCCCATATCAGATTATTGTGTGAAAAAAATAGCATGTTCACCTCAATTACAGCACCAATTGGTTTATTTTAAAAGAAAGTAATTCTGGTTTTATATCGTAACATCCCTTTTTTAAGTCTGTAAACATCCAATAAATTAAATTTTTAGATAAGATCCATTTTGCAAAAAGCTATTTATGAAAAGCTTCAGCTAATAATTAGAGAGGATTTACTAACCTAATAACTGGCACACAGTAAGTACACTGAATTAGATCCTTCTGTGGAGTGACTGTTTTACCTCATGTCATTTGGCAGTTTATTATACAAGGTAAGTTGCTCACGCCTATAATTTCTACACCAGGGAAGGTATATAGCAGAAAAATTCTGATTACAGTCTCTTTGGGTTGTAAATAAAAAAATATTTAATAATGTTTGTCAGGATAACTGTCTAGCTGAACTTAATGCAGAAGCCAAATCTGTTATACTGTAAAGTTATAAATATTAACATATGAAACATAGAAGGATGTTATGCTATTAACATAAACAAATCAGTTCAATATTGTCAGTATGGCATGGAATATTAAAGTTCTTCTTTAAAAAATATGTGCATATTATGGCTTGTATTAACTTTAATACTCTACTATAGGTACTTTACTAGGTTAATAGGAGCCTTTTTGTTTATTGTAATGCACTTTGAGCCAGAACCTGGAATTATTTTCATTCCTGGTCATGCAATCTACCTCTGAATAAAACTGAATGAAATGCTACCCTGACCCTGGCAAGAGAGAGGGCGATGGTCCAGGTCAGAAGCACTAACACAGTACAAAACTAGAACTAAACTACCACTTTAGTTTTAGTTTTTAGAACTAAAACTACCACTTTACTACTTCAGTCTTTTCTAGTGAGATTTAATTTAATTTTTAAGAACTTCAGGGCAGGTTATTGAAGGTCTGCTCCTGTAATAGACACAAAGTATTTAAAATGGGTCAAACCAGAACCCTGCACAGACCATTGCAGTACATTGGGACTTTAAATCCTGGACCAAACCTCCTGTGTTAGCAACACTTGGCCGTTCTTGTTCTGAGAGCTGATGCTACCAACGGTCACTACAGAGTGACAGTGTTCTGTCACACCTGCCTGCTGGTCATGAGCACCAGCATCATGTTGAAAGAGAGCGTACTCCAAGGGATTAACATGCCTTTTATGTAGTCAAGTTACATCTCTGTGTCCATACTGGGATGTAAAACAGCACACAAGTAGTTAATAAAGGCAGAGGAAAAATACAAATAAATGCAAGCAGAACTGTCTCTAAAGTGTATATATATGCAAATTAGGGATCAAATCCCTCTTATTAAAACTGTCTTTAAGAAAGAAAAACGAAAATTAAAACTGTCAGATCAACAACCACTTCCATGGACACTCCTTAGTTGCCATTGAAAAGTTTCCACTGGAGCTATCTACAGTGATACAGCCACAAAGATACAACTCCTAATACTCATGTTGAAAAGGTGGTGTGTGCCTGTCAAATTCCAGCTGAAAGGCAAACACTCAGGCAGCCATAATGGGGAAGAATGAGAATTTTTAGGTTTTGAACAAAAGGGTTTCTATATGTCTGACAAAAAGTTAGCACTTAAAACCTATGTAATTGTATGCATTGTATTTGTGGAAGTGTCTTATTGCCATTGCATTGCTATTAAAATGCAGAACAAGTGCAAGAATGTCATGTTTATTAAACCCCTAAAAAAAATGTTCTGATGGCATTATGACTTCGGTTTCAAAAGCATAGAAATGGGCAGGGAAAAGATGGGGGAGGAATATGAAACCAAATTCTCAGTTTACTCTCTTGTGCCTAGTTACTGGAACTTACAGGGTGGATTATATAGTCCTCTGAGATGTCTGCAGTAATAATCTTACATTTTAGAATAAATGATCTCAAAGTGCATTGCAAATCTAACCATTTGATGTCAGACTTAGGCACAAGATGACTACAGCTGTATCTCAGATTTCCTGGAGAAAGGTTTACAGCAAAGGAAGGATACGTTCTTCTTTCTCCTACGAAGCTGTAAAGGAATCATAGGTGTGCAGGATGTAATTATGCAGGCTGAAATTAGGCCAGGTCACTATAGCTATTTCCTTGGCTTTTACAAAAAGTGCCACACGATGTTCAGTGCCACAGATGATTAGGTTGTCAGCTTTCGGTATCATCTGCAAGCTGGCAGCTCTAGTAGCTTATCCAACAGCGTGTCCAGTTTTCAGAGCAAAGGGATAAATCCTGGCAGGGTGACATGTGGCATTTCTCCTCAGTTCTTCGTGCAGAACGCCATGTTCATATCAGTGCACCTGTAGATCCAGTGCCGTCTCATCCATGCTTTCAGCTTGAAGTTTCTATTTATTAAAGCAGCCCTTCCATCAGCATAATTTATGTCCTATTCATACATCATTTCTATCATAATACCTCTTCCCAGGATTTAAACAACTTTGGCACTGAATAACTTGTGCAATCTGAACAAAGACTCTTAAGCTATCAGAATAACTTTGTCTAAAACATACTTACAAACAAATGAAAGGAAAAATGTTTGTGTCATGTCTGTGGTTTGTGAATATGAGTTATGCAGGAATAGAGATTTTCGTCACTGAGTACTTTCTGGCAATAGTCAGATGCAGCCCCAACAGATGAAGGAAGTTGCTATGACTTCAAAATGAACTCTTTCTGCAAGTCCTGGAAATATTCTTCGCTGTCCAACTAATTACATATCTTCAAAATCTGGATGATGTCTAGGATACTGGCTAAAGACTTGGTAACAAGGAGCTTGTTTTAACTTTTAGCTCTCTCCTCTAAATCTAAGTGTTATTTTTTTTCTGGTGGTAGTACACCTTTCTGGGTAACATACTTTACTGTTCTTTAGCTGTTTCTTTCACAAATCTTCAGCCAGTCAGATGTTGCCAGTCCAGCATCATATCTAGATTTTTAACTTGAAAAACTGTATTGCTACCATTTCTTTGCATCAGAACTGTTAGATGTTGTGCAACATCCCAAACTGCTCTGAGATCATGAGATAAAAATAGAGCATTGGGAATCCAGCACAGATAGAAGCCAGTAACCACACATAATTCTTGCACTCCAAAGATGATATTGCAGATGCACTCTTTGGGAGAATGTGTGAAAAATTAGAGAATGTGTAAAAAAAAGATTTTTCGAACTAAAGCTAGGCTCATACTTGGAAACTCCTCTTCAGAAAACAAAAGTCTGCTGTGTTGGTGGAGTTGTGCTAGGAAAGAATGGACATGAGGAAAATAGGAGTGCAGTCCAAGGAGAACTCCAGCTGTGTCGACAGGCTTTCTCCTTCAAGTACCCACTTTTCCTCAACAGCTCCAGGAAAGCTGAGAGAAGGATGGTTTTGCTCATTGCAAGCAGTGTTAGAGGGCACTTTAACTTACGTTGTCGTAGGTCTTTGTGCAGCAGAGAGTGAAGCTCTATCTCCCTCTCTCCTGCTGAAAAAAGTAAAATGGAAAGCACTGGCATCTATATTCCCTGATGTAATGTGTAATGACCCAACTCTGTTGCATGAGCAATGACAAGCCCTTGCTTACAGTAGGTGTGGAAAAAGGGAATGAGGAGCAACTGGTATTTAGGCACATTTTAGAATTACATTAAAGTTTTGTTTCATTTCAGTTTCAAGGACCATATTGCATGTCAGGTTTTGATGAATGTATATTCAAGACAGGAACATTTCATTCATACCTTTAGTATTTTAGGTACAAATTTCAAATGGTTCATCAGAAATGATCCCAAACCTGTGAAGTTTGTAGGCTTTTGACATTGTGATTCTTAATCCATTCGAACCAACTCTTCCTTGTACTCCATTTTGCTATGTGCAAAAGAAAGGTGGTAACACTGGCTAAACCCCACGCAGCTGCCACCTTGGCTCTCAACATTGAAATGGCATTAGTAGTATGTTTAAGAGTATGTATAAGAACAAACCTAGTTTCTGGTACATAACACTTGTGTATCTGTTTTTCAGAAGGGCAATAATTCATTCTTGCATTTCCTCTTAAAAAGTTGTACCATAATAACTTAATCCAGACAGTGCACACCTTCCTTCTCTGAGTGGTCTGATCAGAGAAAGGTGTTTTAATATTCCTACATCAGAGTGTTGAGAATGGAGACTTTCTAATGCTGTTTTCTTTTTGCTGTAGGACTTAGTGTGCCTGTGTTTTGGTTTTGGGTGGTAATTTCAGGGCAGAAGTAGAAACACTTGGATCTCTGGAAGTAGGCTAGCAGTATTCCATCGTTATTACATTAAGATGATTCCAAGCTAAGAATACTGATGTCACCCTTCCCCCACCACTCTCCGTAGACACACACAGACACATGCACAGAGGCGCGCGTACAGAGTATTATCTCTGTTTGCCTTACTAATGTCATTGTGCAATATTCCATTTTCCTCTCTCTTCTTGTCCCCAGGGTCTGTAACAAACCCCTGCTGGACCTTTTATCCACCCACTAAGTCCAGATTAATTTATTATACTCCATCTAGTTTTTGAACTGTTCCTTCTAAATGTGTGATGGGGCTTAGGGCTGTGCAAAGGGGATTCAAGGATAAGGGGAGAAAACATCCTCAGGCTCTAGCATACAGTGAAAGGTTGCGTTACAGTATGAACACCTCTACTATTATTATGCATAGCCATGGAAGATGATGCAGGAGGAATGACTGATTAGAGCTCATATTTAGCCAAATTAACATCTCAAGTCCATTTTTTTGTATAAATCTGAATTAATCATAATCTAAAAGCAAATATTTACCTTTAATATCTGATTTATACATAGAAGACAGTGTACTCTTCATTTCCTTCTTAATTATTATTATTTTTTTAAACAGCTTCCAGGCAGAAAGTCAAAGCCTGCTGTGTTTTATATTATGCTCTGCAACTAATTTTCCTGTTTTTTTTTTTAATAAAACATCTAATTAATCCAGGTAATCTGAATACTTTCTGTTTAAACTCGATGTGCTAATGAAAAGAACTGAATGAAAGTGTAGCTAATTTGTTGTACCTATGAAAGTAATGGCTAGGTAAAAAAAAATATAGAGAGATAAAACCTCAAATACTTTATGCCTAGTATGTGAATGGTACTGAAAACAAATAATAAGGGAAACTGCAATTGGAAAATGTCTGAAAAACGTTCTTCAGTGAAGTGGAAATTATGCTCCTAATTTTGCCATCTCATTTTTTTGCATTGCATTACATAAGCTGAGCCTGATGATCTTGCATTTCTACAAATAAAACTGCTATTTCTTTCCCAGTTGCAGGAAGTCTCAATGTGAGCTTTTTACAGGATTCTGGTAAAAAGAAAGTTTGAAAGATTGTTGCAACTCAGGCCTCCTTATCTTGAGCTGAAAACAATAAATGACTGGTTATGTTGGAATCTTTTTCTTTATCTCTGTCTGACTCAGCATCTTCTCTTGGGGAGAATGCAAACAAGAGGAGCTGGAGCCAACTGTATTTTTAGAAATTGAGTTTGTAACTTCAGGTGGCAAAGTCTGTAATAAAGGAAAGGAGCAAGAGAAGTGTGCTTTTTGATGAACTATCACCAGCACAGTTTTTAATGGAATGATTGTCAGTTTTTTCCATAAAATATCATCAGCTCTTTAACATCTTTAAAATTATTACATAGAAAATTTCCAGTAATGATGAAGTTGAAAATCAATGTAGGAAATATTACCATAGTAAAAATAAAAAGATGCCTCCGAATGATAGTGTACAAGACCTCACAAGGGAAAGCTTACTTGCCTATGAAGCTTTCCCAGTAGAATTATTGTAAATCATACATAAGTATGAGTATGAATGAGAAAAAGAAAAATAACTATCAAGATATAGTTAATACATGCTTAAGTTGTTCATGGTTTGGCACAGACAAATGCAAATAAACATGTCTGTTAAGCATGGTCACCAGAAACATGGCATCTCGCAGTATCTGGGTGAAAGCTCTGGAATCCTGTTTTTTTGGAAAATGCATTAGATCCATTTCTCTGCCCTCTTTTACATCTGCACCAAAATCAGTCATAACACATCTCTGTTAAGTGGGTGTGTAGCAAATGGAGAGTCAGACTTGTTTTGTTCCAGGAGATCTCACCTTTGAGGCAGTGTGACTTTTGCAGCACAGTCTTGATTTTACCTATTTTTTCAACTGAGCCCCCCAAGACAAAATAGGATATGTGGCTTCCCCTCAGGCGCAGAGTTAGCCATTCACAATTAGAGCCCAGCATGAAATCTCAGCGCTGTTGTACCAGTGGCAAAATTCCAAATGACTTGGAGCAGCAGCCTCCTGATCCCCCATTTCACTAACTACAAGATACCATTTGTTCTTGGCAGTGACTATTCACACTGAAAATGCAAATGGGCATACTTTAAAATAGCCGGAAATCTCAGTGTTACCAAATTAGTGAGATTTTTTTCTCAATATAATTTGAAATTAGGATGAGGGTTATAATCACTGATACCATACTATGGCTTTGTTCCTATCTACACCCAGGATCTCGCACTGTATTGATCATGTGTTTGTATTGTACAGAGCAATAACGAGATTGTCTTCATCCTTCTTCCAGAGTTTTATAAATTATATGCTGAATGAGATACAGCAGGTGGCAAAACAAGGACATGAGTGGCATGGGAAAATCAAATAACAATAAAATAAAGTTTAGCAGAGAAGCTTGGGCTATATTTTCTCCACAAATCACTGTCCTGGGTGGGAGGCTGATGGAGACACATACCTTCTCCTTTTTAGGTACAAATGGGACCTTGAACATGGCTGGAACATGGACAGCAACACAAATAGTAATGGTGATTGTGTCAGTTTTCCAAGAAATACATGTATATTTATACTGCAATGTTCTGTAATTAATGCTCAACTCAGAAAATATCAACACGAACGTAAAAGCAGCTGATAGTGAACACTGCAGATGCCCAGATTAGTTTCTGTCACAGTTGAATGCAGAATGACTGATGTAGTGTTCCACTTAAAGGAAACCTTTCTAAAAGGTAGCAAAGAAAATAAAGATTTGCCATCTAGTTTAATTTTTAAGTCACTACCAAGTCATACACTTGTACTGCAGAAAGCTCATATAGGTATCTACAAAAATCTTCTGTAGATCCATCCGTACGTCACTGTCACCATATCTCATCACTGGCTACTCACTGCTTTCGTCTCCAACATATTTCATGGCAAAAATCTGTTAAATCAACTATTATATACTACTCTTCAGCAGTCCTGTCCATGTCTAATTTTGGAATGCCTCAGTCATAAGCATTATCAATTTTAAAATATATTTTTACATGTATCCATGGAAAAAAAAAAAAAGACATTAAAAAATCCCAATAGAACACTACGACATGTTTTTACAACAGCAATGTCATATTGTTGGTAGAAGCATGTTTACATGCAGATTTGCATCACGGGTACAAATTAGTGGAACTTATGAGCGCATGGGCTTTTCATATTTTGATACTTTGCAAGCATTACCTCTTCTGATTCTTTTCAATGAGGCGTTTCCTTCACCTTACAGACATCTGATTTTAGCTACTATGTTATAATACTTATTATTGTCTTATTATCAGTGATGACATTGAGCTTTAAAAGATGAATAAATCCAGCTATTCCTAAACTGATGTATAACATGTAGAGTATTATTGTTGGTTTGAGGTAGACAGTTTGGGTTTGCCCATCTGGCCGAAGGAAGGTGTCATTTTGCTTGGGAATTAAGAGGGGGAGGGAAGATGCAAAATAATAGGATAGATGTTGACCTAAAATGGGGAGTTGGCAAGATCTCAGTCACCCACCAAGGTGGCTCCACATGGAGCCTCCAGAAAAGATTGCAGATGACACCAGAATTGTCGTTCAAAAGGCTGATATTTTAATTTACACAAGGACAGAGGGGTGAATACTAGGCTATTTACACATTCAGCTGTGCCCTATTTCAGTCTGAGACAAAGTCACATTGCATAAAGATAATGCTACATGCCTGATTCAGGTAATTTCTGACAGTTTCCATTTCTCTCTTTTCAGCTTGCTTTGACATAAAGCAAATGACTTAGTAGTGGTTTGGGTGGTGTGCTCGCTAAGCACACGGCTTGACCAAGTACGAAAAACCAAACACACTCTTGACCATCTATGAAGGTTTAGCCTCTGTTTAGAATGATGAGCAGGGTAGCAGAGTGTCCTGATCTTTAACGCCCTGGAAGAACAGCTGGTCAAGGCTGTAAAATGGCCCAGGGGCTGGGAATCTGCTGAGGTCTCGGTCCCACTTTGCAGATTAAATAGGCTTCCTGCCTGGAAAGATGAGTAGGTTATGTAGTGGGAGCTTTTGCAGGGAAGGTCTTTTGAAGGCCCAGGGATTTCTGCGCTGCTGTAAAGAGCAGAGTATTGCTGCCTAACTTGCAGAAGGTAGGTAGTGTTGGCTGTTGTGTCCTATTCTTGGACTGAAAATAACAGCTTATTCTAGAAGGCTTTTTACAGTAGAATGCTGGTAGCTGTCACCCTGCATGATGAGCTCATGTGTGATGCTGTCTGCTCCTGATGTGCAAGGTGAAGGCATTCTTGTTATTGATGTTAACCTGATGTTACCCTGGTTTTGGGTAGCTTTGTCATTCTTCACCTGCAAAGAGAAAAATTCAGCTGTTTTCTTAAATCCATGCTGGCATAGGAAATGTCTTCGGAGCTTTTCCACTGCAAAAACGGAGAAAACCCTAGCAGACGTTCACCGCAGGCTCCCTATTGCCCCTGCATGCAGTGCTACCGGTCTTCCCTGTTTTCCCTATCTTTGAAAAGAAATAAGGGAAACCCTAAAGCATACTGAACTTGAACTGGATTTCAGATGGAAATGCACATGTGAGAGTCATTATATAAGAGGACTTGGAAAGTGCAGTTTTGGAAAAAATATACCTTGTCTATCTTTCACCAGGAAAAAAGAATGTTGCATTTTAACTTATATATTCATCTTTAATTGCTTTTATACCTTCCTTTAATTATGTTGATTTGGGTGTCTGTCTACTACAGTGATTTTGATAGCAGTACAAGTCTTTTGGAGCCAAGCAGTAGTAACAGACAATCACATTTCTGAAAAACTAGCAAAATTAAACTGTTGAGCAGTGGATTTAGTACTTTAAATCATTAAAATGTTCATTATCTTTTCTGTTATACTCCCTGGCATGGTTCAGTCTCCCTTTCAGTAGGGAAACCTGATCAATAGAGGAAAGGCTTCGGGAGAGCCCTCTAATAGAAGTCATGAGATAAGGAGGATGCTATTGTGGGTGAGGATTGTTGGGTTTTTTTCTCCCTGTTGATGCAGGTGAGTTCCTGTAGCAACACTTTCATTTTAGGAATTTAAACTCAAATAATTTTGTTTCTTCAGGTTTGAAAGAAAGTGTTATTCTGCTCTCATTAATGACTGAAGCTTAGCCTTAGGCCGAGGCTATGAATTTCTGTACGACTTCGACCTGCTTTCAGCCCCAGTTCACCCAGAGTCCAGCTGTTGACAGCATACATTTTATTTTAGCTACCAGTCTGAATTTGATTTTTACAATGCAATGTGAAGTAGATTATATTGGAAGCCTTCAACAAATATTTACTAAATGTTTGCCAATTGTGTGGGTAGCAAGGCCCTAGGGAAAAAAAAAAAAAAAACACCACTGAGATGAGCACAAAAGTTGTAGTGCATAATACCGAATGAAGACTAAGCAAAATTATTTTAGTAGACAAAACTGTGCCTCAGATTGAAAGGAAAAGTCTTAAGATTATTAACAATTAGCCCTATTAATAATCCTCATACAACAAATATTCTCCTATTCTTTCTAACATAAAACTTCCTGAAACTGATGAGAGTCACACAAACCAGGAACTTTTCAGACTTTACATCCAGGACCAACTGGACAAATGTCTTTAGGGAAGAATCCTGTTTGCTGATGTGATGCTAGTGTTAAACAGCTCCAGAAGCTATTTCTGACTAAACAGGAAATAGCCAAAGCCAGACTGGCTCCGTGCTTTTTTCTTCTGCAATGTGTCACCTTTACTGAGGATAAAAGTGAGGCAGATATCGAATGTCATTGCTGAAATTACTTTGTTTCTGTTAAAACAGAAATGCAAGTTTGTGGAAAATGTAAAAATATATTCATGTACACACATCCTATCTTTTTCACACGTTTGAAGCTCTATTTTCAGAAGCTTACTTCAAGTATACCTAATGCAAAATGTTATGAAATAATCCTGTAAAGCATAGTTGTTTATTGATAATAGATATTCTAGGCAAAGCTGTTTGAAGTGTTGCTTTACAGCCATCTGCTGAATTGAAAAATCCTTTACAAACAACATTTTTACATTTCAAGGTACAGTTAAATTATCTAGACTTGGTATCTCATACTCAGAATTCTGCTTTTCCCCGGTACAGGGAATACTTATTTTAAGCACATACAGTAAAATACATATATAAATTATATTTTACAGTTCAGTGGTTTCTCTAACCTGAAGATCCTGATGTGCTTCTCAGATGGAGGTGAAGTTACCTTAAGAATAGTTGTATGAGCAAAATTATTTCCATTTTGCATACGGAGAAAATGAGCAATGAAAACTGATGGTTTGTTGAAGGTTGCACACAGTGCTGGTCTTGCCTCCCACCTCTGTGCTTTAACTATAAAGCCACTACAAGGCTTTCCACGTCATCCTGTGATTGAGTAACTTGCATTAGATCAGTGGAGATTCAGGAATTGCTCTGGCACTTTTCAAACCCTTAGCTGATCTTTACCACTGATGATTCCGTAGGGTTCGATGGCTTGCAGTGGTGTGTCTCTGAAGAGACAACAAAGAAAGGCAAATAAAGGATGGGGATTCACTAGCCTTGTCTGGCAATGGTAGGGGCCATAACTCAGAAACATTTGCTTAGGTTATATAGGCTTCTTACCCTTTTAAACAGAGGGCATGAAAGCTTCTGAGTGGGTGCCTGTAAGCATAAAATCCAGTAATTTAAAAGTTCTTCCTATCACCGTCCTCTGCACTGCTCTTACAGAATTCTCTTTTGAATTCTTTTTTAAAACCATGCCTTTTCCACAAGATCCTTTTAAAAACCAATTCCTGTGTACGCTATAAGGAATGAAGTGTTACAAATACTCTGCCAGCTGTACTTCTAAATAATTAGGGAGGGACATAAGCTGCTACTCTTTGATCGGATCAATACCTCCCTGAAGTTTAGGTTAAGATGTTTTGTAACACCGTTGGTTACAACATGCTTATGTAGAGTGAACTGTTTCAGTATTCTGCTAATAAGAAGATTAATTGTGAAGACAAGAAAGAGGCTAAGCTATTAACAGTGATGAATTTTGGAGCAGGTAATTTTTTCAGTCCAATTAACAGCGCATGGCCTGTCAGTAATGTTTGGACATCAAGAGGCACTATGTTGCAAACAACCAGGAGGACTTAAGAACATTCATCATTAAACTGTAATGTCATCTGAATTCTCACTGTTACTGTTGGTCTTTCTCCGCACGGTAAAGGTTTGTGTTTGGTTTACATTTTACTTTGGTATTTTCATATGTTCCAACAACCCAGAAATGGGTGTATATACCAAACAAAAGTAATTTACCATGTTATAAAACAAACAAACAAACAAACAAAACCCCCACAAGTTCATTCTAAAACTACTTTGATTTTCTTTTTTGTCAACTTGTAGAGCAGAATAGGAAGGCAGTTTTTAGAAATACAATGTTTTGTGGACCTAGTCCTCTCAATATGACTTTAAAACTGTCAATATATATACACCACTGCAGAAACTCAATGCTTTGAATGTTTAAAACTAAGTAGGTATAATTTGCTCTTTAAAACTCTGTAAGCAAATCAGTGTAGGAACACAGGGATGAAGTAACTTCACAGTGTTAATAGGGCTTAATATATAAAGTATTAAGCACTGCTGTAGCACTCATAAAACAACACAGCTAATGCTTAAACTTGTTTGACATTCGAGCCTTTTTACTACTTATATTCCAGCATATTTACAAATTGAGAAGAGGCTTGTTGAATCTTGTTCTGTGATAGACTTCTGAAGTATTCAGACTGCTGGTTTTCAATTACCTCATCTTGGCTGAGATTCAGAGTAGGCCAGCACAAGGGGAGGAAGGCATTCCCCTTGACCAGCTGAAACACAAGAGGATAACACACACTCTTAAAGGGGAAGAGCCCAAAGACCCGTCTCTTCTTGACATACACCGTTAACTATCAATAGAGATTCGTGATTTTGTGGATTTGTCACAATTGGCTCTGAGGACAGGGTGTCTGCATGCTTTACTAATTATCCCTAACCTGCTTGCAGGCACATTTGTGAATGCCAATCATTTATTGCCAACTTACATACTTGTGGGAGGGAACTGGGGAGAGAGGTTCGGTAATATAAAAACATAAAATAGTTAATGCAGTAACATTTCCCTCAAGATCACCCTGTGCCATGACTTGACGCGTCCACCTCTGTCCTAAATAAACCTAACCTCTGGTATCCTTCATAAGCGACAGGAAAGCTGAACAATTTCCTCAAGATCACTTGAATTCCTTGGAATAATGTCAGTCATGTGTTGAATTTTAGTACATTTTTAAAGGATGAAGCAATTTTTTTATCATAAAGGCCTGATTTACTCATTTCTTATGTGATTTCAACATTTTCTTTTTGCATAACCCACTTCGCAGTGTGTCAGGAAGCATTTTCTTAACAATGCACAAGGGAACATAAATCTCCTGTTTGAATAGACGTGAGTTTATTATACTCCTTTCCTTGAGGTTTGAAGTGACTTGTTTTCACATGGTAAGAGGGTGGTAAAACTCGGCGTGTAGGTGTCAGGGTAGTAACATTAGCCACCCATACCTAATCTGAGATGTCATGCCTGACTGTACTGTGCCATCATGACTGAGGTGTCCGTGCTTTGTCATCATTAAGTGGGTGGTTGCTGTGGCAAGATGCTTCTGTTCAATGAATCAATTGTAAAATGAATGTTAGACTACTGCAGGGGGAAGTATCGTGCCTCCTGTGACTTCCTACCCCAGACCTTTGCTTCATCTGCTCCTCTGACATGCTGCAACAGCTTTGAAATTGAAGCATTTGATTTTCATAAAACTAACACTTAATTGGAAACACAGAGGATTTATTTAGTGCTCAACTCCTAAAGATCACTTTATTTGGCATTCCTCCTTTTTTTTTTTTTTTACTCCATCTTATCAAGCAAATTTCAATATTTAAACCCATGCTACTTTGTTAAGGAGGCAAGTGTCAGCATCATAGTGAGCTTTAAGCAAGTTGTTTGAAAACTTGCCACTTTTTCAGTATTTCTTTTACAAAGGGCTGGGTTCTCCCATCAGCTTAGGGGAAGTAACCCTAACACAGACAGCAGCCTGTCCCTGCAGGAACGAGTTCCCCAGCCGTGCCTAGGAGTAGCCCCCTTGCCGAAGCCAGCTGTAGGGACACAGAAGTGTGCTGCTGTACACAATCTTCTGTGCTTTGAGGCTCCTGAGGATCTCGCGTTTATATAGGAGAATGCAGCTCCAAAATATCAACCATTAGACTCCTTACAACTGGTCTTCTCAAATGTACTGCAGCCTAGAGGTGATTTCAGCATGACTGGAAAAATATTTCTGTCTTCATCCTCCTTCCAAGGACAAAGTGAAGAGAACTCTGTGGCCATAGTTACTGAAACAGGGCTGCTGCTTGTAAGGGGAAGTCTCTAGCATGCCTTCAACTAATCGAGTGGATTCATTACTTTTTCAGAGTAGTTTCTACATTAACCTGGGCAGAGCATGGTACAGAATTGCCCGCCCTGCTGAGGAAGCAGTCATTAGCCTCATTTGCCAGACACAGGAGATGCTGTGTCCTATGTGCTAGGAGCATGTTTGTAGGCACACGGGTGCTGCAGAGGACTATTGTGCTGTTGGAAGATTATGCTGTCCTGGGAAAAGTGGGAAAAGCACATGAAAAAAAAACACCAAACAAAATCAACAAAAGAACAGGTTGGAGGTTGATTCAGAAGTGGCTTCTTTTGAAAAAGAGGAGGAGGTGAAGACACAGCTTCCTATGTAGTAGTAACTGCATGCTGCATATGCATGACAATATAGGTCTCTGAGGTTTAGTGGATCTGGAATTATGCCATTCGTTTCACACTAATTGAAGCATGTGTCTACAAGTGTGCAGTGCGAAATGTAGGATAAATGGAGATCATAAAATCACGGTACTGCATAACCTATCTTATTATTAGGCAAGCAGTTGCTTGCACAGCACCTGAAAATGTTTTGTGAAGAAAAGCTGCTCTTTCCTGTGCATATGTGTATACATTCTAAGCTAATAGGATTTATTTTTGCTAAGCCAGTCTGAGACCACACATAGTCTTTTACATCTTTTGAGAACCTTTTCTGTATGTCCCTTGTGTTTGCAAAAGATAGCATGTACTTTTCAGTGCTTTTTAAATTGTGGGTCCAGGGTAACAAGTGTTAGACTTAAAGCTTCTTCTGTATGAGAACAAGACAGCTCAAAGAGTAAGTGTTGTATGTTTAAGCATGATTAAAGTTAATTTGTTTATACACTGGAGTCTAGGAAAAGGTTTATATATTGTGCAGTTTGAAGAGACAACTGCTGAGATGAGGCTGAACTTGATCACAGTTTGAAACAACCTGAATGCCAGGTATGTCTCTGTACCTGAGGGCACGTTCAGTGCAATATGTAGATTGATGTAATTGTGGCCATTAGTGTAAATTGTCATGACATTACATTTATTACCATGGTGTACATGAGACCTCATCATATATGTTTTCAAGAAAGGGAATTAATGCATTTTTGTTTTCTGAAGTTTGGTTTCACCAGCCAAGGCAAATGTATCTGCTATTGGCTTTGGGATCAGACATTTATATGAGCCTTGTTTTAGTTTTAAATTTAAAAAGCTTTTCAATAAGTCCATCATTTTCATTGCTATGTCTACAGTATGGCTGAGTCATACTGAGTGGGTAGAAAAAAAAGAGAAACTTAATTGTATTCTAGAGATATCAAACCATTAAGAGAAAACATTTTTGCTGTGTGCCTGATCTCTATAAACCACTGAGGCATCCACTCATAGACTTGAAAGAAAAGGGGGGGGGGGGGGGGAACCCATCCAAAAAGCAGTGTGGTGGTAGTGGTGGCCCAAAACACATTTTTTCTCTATCTGTATGCTTCAGTGGGTAACAAGTAGTGAAAGCTATTCAGGTATGATTCACAAGGCAGATTCATGTGCGAGTGACTCTAGGTACAGCAGTGGGAGCAGATCTGGCTCGTGTGAGGCCAGTGCAGATGTGGGAAAACCTCTTCCCCCCACTCCTCAGAAAACAATGTCAAATCAAAATCTTTACATTGTAGTTTTATTCTTAACACAAGAAGAGACCTGGGTCAAACTAAAGGGCTATTTAATCTTATATTCTTTCTACAGTGTCAGTTAGCAGCTGGTACTTAAGGAAAGAGGGTAAGAATGAGGAAATAGAGAGGGAGAGACCTACAAATACTACCTTGGAGTTTTCTTGTGTAGTGCTAGTATTTGAACCATCATGGCCAGAGCAGCCAGTGGAGTTACACTGCGACTTTGTCTTCGAACCTATTTACACGTTACCTTTACAATAGTCACTCACTGTGATAGTCAGCCTCCACAATTTAATTGTGTACTGGGTGAAAAAGTACTGCTCTGTGTTCTTTGCTTTAAGCTTCCTACCTAACAGGTACATTATCAAATTATTGGGAAGTGAGGGAGAACACTATTCATGGAGATTTTCTCTGGTTTATAGCTTATCCACTCATTGTCACCACTTTTCCAGTCTGAAAAATCTGACCTCTGCATAAGTTTATTCTGTACCTTTATGGTATGGCATTGCTGCCATTCATGTTACCTTTTCTGTACTTTAAAAAACAACCCACAAATAAAAAGAGACCATGAAAATAAATTGAATCATTTGGAAGAAAAGATCATTAGAAGTGTCAGCTCAAAACAGAAGTTAGCCCAACTCCACAACTGAAGGATGACAAGAGTATAAGCATGAGAAAAAAGGTGTCATCAAGTGCTTGCTTTCAAATCCAAAGTGATTGTTCAGAAGCATTAGAGATATCATAGTGTTTTCTCTTGGCTAATAGAAAATAAACCACAGAAGGGTTGGTGAAACTCAGAATGGAAGTTATTATCAACCTCCTACATGAACTTTTTGCTTGTTTCACACTCACGCATTTATATTTATTTGAAATGAGTTGATGGTAGAAGCTGATAAATGGTCTGCTGTCAGTTGTAGTCCATTGTGTTTGTCATCAGTGCAAGTTCATTGTAGTCAGTGATGAAATTTCACCTGCTGTGTGAGAGAAAATAAAATGCACAGTTGTGGTTGTAATTAGGGTTGAAAATCAATAGTAAAAGATGTTTTAAAAATGAGAAAGACAGTAAAAGAGAAAATGAGGAGAAAGCTGTGAAAATAAAATTAACTGGGGATAGATAAGAACAGTGAATGCAGAGACGTATTGGAGGAAATAGAACATTAATCCAAGGTGGAACAACTACAACTATGCTTTGCAAGAGGCTTCATTTTGAGTATGAGAAAGAATGTCTGTTGTAGTAAAAATCTCCCTTCCTGTGGTGGTATGTGCATGTGTGTGAACAGGAAATGGAGCTGCTAATGGCGTCTTGAAGAGCCTCATGGGTTTTTCTACTTCAATCCCTTGATGGCTACCATCCTGGAAAATTAAGGACTTGGATGAAGCTCACTCTAGTATTCAGGAGGGGATGTCCCTGAACTAGAGAGCAGTATGACACAGTACAGTTCACAATAAAGAATGAGGCATCTTTTTTTTTTTTTTCATTTGCCTTAAAACTATGCTTCCATAGCCTTTGACACCAAGTATCTGGGGGTTTGGATATGACCAGATGGCTGAGCACTGAGTAGTCTTCTTCTAAGCCACTCTTAAAAACACCTGTACCTAAAGGGTGGAAAATTGAAAATTCTTGTTGGATCTGCAGGGGATGACTTCTGTTTGATTTTGATGGACTGGAATATCTTCGACTATTGCTGATTATGAAAGGGCTTATTACTGGCTAGGGAGTAGAAAAGACAAAGCATTCATTCTCTGCTTTTCTTAGCTTTCTCCTCAAGAGCATCAGCTTAGGAAATAGTGTGTCAGAATGTCAAAGAAATGCTCAGGCAATTTGTTCTTTTTGTTTTATCTTTCTCTAAATATCAAAAGCTGTGGTCATAGAAAAGACAGTCTTTCTCTTTAATAAGACTATTTGCAGTACAAAGCTAGTACAATATGACAGGCAAATACAATAACCTAATTAAAGCATCTTCTGTATAACACAAAAATGTGTGAAATGTTTTTTCCTAAACAAATAGCCTTCATTAAGGTATGTGTATTTTGCTTAGGTATTAGAGAACGTTCTCATATCACTTTGAAACTACATCTGCTGTATTTTAAATAGTAGCCAACAAACTATGACAAGATGGCAGAATAGTTTAATATCATGCCCTTTGTCTGACCAGAGAGCAGGAAGGAAAAATAAAGCAAATGGCTGGCATAAGAAGAGTAGAGCATCTTATTCTATCAACGCAGGCAATTCTGCTCCTGTTTGGCACATCAGTGGTATAATAAACAGAAAAAGTGAATCCTTGCACTGTGAATTGAATATTTCCTAGAAGCTCTTGTTGGAAAACATTTCCAATGTTTTTAATTAAGGAAGATTTACTTTACACTCAAGTTACCAGATAGCAGTTTTCTAATGCACAAATCCACAAGAAAGAAACATCTTATGGGATGTTACATTCAGGAACTTTTTTGAAGGGACAATAAATCTATCGAACAGCTGACTTTGTAGAGGTTTGATATATGTTGTGTTAAGCAAAGGTATCCAGCAAACAAACATATTTTATGTGTTTTTTTGAGAAATGTACAAAGACTAGATGACGTCTGATGCTGCATGCACTTGTAAGGGATGTATGAGAACAACAAAGGAGGCAGACAGCTATTTAGAGCCCACTTCAGCAAACATTACCCACAAAGAGCAATGTTTGCCTTTACATGTGGACATACGGGCTTCTTAGGGCAGAGAAGTCCATGGAACTACTCTTAAAAATAAATAACATCCAGTGGGACTCCCTGCTCCTGCAGACGCGATAATACTGACTATACAGAATTGAGAAGATGTGGTTAGAGTACTATTATAACTTTCTCATACTTGTTTAGGGAGGGTTTGTGGGCTTCTCTGTTTTGGCATATATAAAAAACTCTTGTAGTTATGGAATAGAAACAACTTCAGACCCAAAGCTTCTGTTGACTTCAGTGAGGTTGGGGGTTCAGGTATCTTTTGAGTCAGTATGTCCCTTATGCATCTCTGCACACTCCTTGCTGCCAGACAAGATTAAATCGAATTCTCGAGCTGAGTGCTCAGCAGTCTACAGCACTGCTTAAATGTAGATATGAGCCTATTCTCAAGTCCCAGCTTGTTCATCATCAGTGTTGTTTATGCACAAGCCTGTGCTGAAGTGTGGATTTAGGCAAAGCTCCAGAGCACACCCAAGGGCAACAGCCCAACCATGCTCAGCTCCCTAGCAGAGAGCAGGGCTCGTTTGTGCTGGTGGGATGGACTGGATACAGCAGAGACAGAGTGTGCTACCTACAGCCCTGTCCAGCAGCACGCATCCTGCTGTCAGGAATTCGGAAGGATGGGGAAGATGGGTTACAATTGACCTATTAGCCAGGCCTGTGGGTGGAAAATGTGCAGGCCACAAATCCCATAGTGCTAAATTCTATCTTCTTTTAGTGGAGATATGGCAGATGATGAGTTTGTGCATCTGCAAGACTGTGGCTCCAAGCCTCTCACTGCACTGCAGGTTCCACAGTCCTCCACTTCTTACATGCACTTTTTTTGGAAAGTAACATTGGCAGTCAGCGAGAAATCCATTTGCTGTACAAAACTTCACTCCCACATGGTATGAATTGGAAAGTGATTTAATATTTCAGATGGTAATGGTGTGCTTTTACCCTGTACGGTAGAGTAAATGGCCTCCATATATAAATAGGTAACATTTAACATTTACATTTTTTTAAAATGTCAGGGTGTAAAACCAATTGGAAGGTTGAAAGAGGAGAAAGACGTATCAGCACTGTATTGTTTACTTAGTGTGCAGGACACAGCCCTGTAAAACCTTGATAGGAGTCATCTCTGCTAGTTATGGGGGAAAAAATTAAAATAACTACATATCTACAAAATCAATTGCTCGGGCATCTCATATTGAAAGTTGGCTTAAAAACCATGAGGATTTAAAAATAATATACTTCAATTTTCTATTCTTCTAACTCTGGATTATTTTGAGATGGTTTTTGTCTTATTTTCAGGCTTTTCTTTGTCACTAGAAGCTGTCAAATCTGATAGGAATTTTAAAGGGAAAAATACAAAAATAATCTACTACAGCACTGAGATTAGGGTTATGTTTTTTGAGAGTTGCCAGTACTACTTAGATAATGCAGTTTTGATTTGATTATAAAGAGCTGGAAAATAAAATTTTCAGGGCAAGAATTAAGTGAGACTAGAAACAAAAATACCTAGTCAATCAAAGGAAGGGCAAGTGGCACCTTCCTCAACTGATGTAAACTGCCATAGACCACCGAAGCTTCCATGAGCTGAAGAGCAGTGATCATCAGCCAACCTTGATCCAGTGCAAGAATTTGAACTTTGTTTCTGCTTTACAGTATCTTACTAGGACCGTCATCGAGATCTTGGATGCCCTGAGCACACAGCGCACACCTAGAATAGGTGTATGGCATTTGATGTGATGCCGGTCTCCTCGCAGTTGTGGTGTTCGGTCCCTCTATGGATGCAGACATGCAGCATCACACCTACCCTGTGATGCTGAAAGGTTTTGAGAGGTGTCTCTGACCACGGCCCCAGATCTTAGCACAGGACTATAACCCAGGCTCAGGCTGCAAAGAGGAATCATTTTAAGCACAGACTCCCCTTCAGTAACCTAGGAGATGCAATGCTTAAGTAACTGGTTTGAATTTGCAGTAGATAGTGTTTATGCCTCCTCTCTGGACAAGTGTTTTTATCCAAATAAGTTTCAGAAGTTTTAGAGCTGATTCAGGGGCATGCAAAACCGGGGAGAGGAGGGAGTTTTTAAACAACCAAACCCTCAGTTGGTGTAAATTAAGATGAACCTCTACATTTCATAAGGATTTATATGACTTATGCAAGTTAAGGATCTGATTCACAATTTAAATATTTCATTGCACAATAAAGGAGTATCCTGTAAAATATTCTCATAAATTGCATTTTTAGGCTTAAATGTCCCTAGGAAAACAGGAGGGAACACAAAAACCTACTTCCACCCACAAGAGTGGTGTTTGTAACAAATATTTCCAGGCAGTTGTGCTCCTGAATTCAATTACACTGGTGGCTTCAGCATAGATCCTGGTGGACAATCACCCACATCATAAAAAGTGCAGGTCATTGGCCACCACTGAGCAAAACTGTCATTTTCTGCCTAAAAGGAGATGGGGCTAAGCTAAGGCAGGAAATAAATCCTCTGTGACTCATAAAGAGAGCGCTTTTTTAGGTCAGGTCAAGAACAAAGACATTGGCAGAACAATGCTGAGAGGCTTATAGTGGTATATCCCTAAGGACAACTCCCAACACCAATAGGAATTTTTTTTCACGATGGGGTGAATGTTTTCTGAATGGGTTGGTAAGTGCCCTTAAAATAATCAGTTTATTCATTCAGCAAATTCTCCTTTAAATACAGAATGGTTTTCTTTTCCAAATATGTTGTTTACTCTTTGTAGCAGGGGGAAAAAAGGAAGAGATGACTCTCAGAACAGGGACAGAGTAAATGCTCTGGAGAGGATGAGGCAGTGAGAACGTTACTGCTGCCCTCCCCTCTGCCACGCACAGACACATGCACTCTGCCGCCGCAGTTTCCTCAGTACTGAAGAGGGGTGGAACAGCCTTCCACCTTCAAGTCAAGGTGTTTGCTAGTATTACTGAAATTAAATAATAATTTTGTCTCCAAGTTCAAATTTTCTTGTGAGACTTGTTATTTCTGGGTATTTTTGTTTGCAGTAAAGGTCTAGAATTAAACAGCTGCTTTCCTCATTTCCACCATGTGCCTTTTCCTTTTTTTTTTTCCCCAAAACAGTGTGCTTAGGTTTTCCTGTCACATCCCATGGTGCTCAGTTAACAGGAACCCTCCCATGGTGTATTTGCGGTGGATCTGCACGTTAAAAGCTAATACTAACCTAACACAGATGAGAGGTGGTAAAATATTTCCCAGAAGCAAAGCTAGGAGAGAGTTCAAGAAAGTATGGTGTGCTCGCTTGTTTTAGTCCAATCATCTTTTGGCCTTGGGTTTTGGCTTCAGTTCACCTTTGATATTACAATTATTCTTTAGAAAATAATTTGAGTGCAGTTTCATGTTACATGCTACCTTAACACTGGGGTTTTTTCCCTCTCAAGTACTGTTGTGAGCTAACAGTTGCATACATGTAAACCTTAGACTCCTTCCACTTTTGAACAAAGTTTAGAGCTGGCTGGTTTCAGAATTGGTGATGTATTCCCTTTCCTGCCCAAGGTATTCCTTCCACACACACTACTTCCCTATGGAGGCAGGAAACTCTCCTGAAGGCTTCCATGAAACTGTCCCCCTCCAGTAACTGGGTGGCTAGAAATAAAATTCATTTCTGCCCTTCACTTCCTGAGCTCCAGGAAACTGTTGCAACATCCACAGATTGCAAATGGCCAGTGGAAACCTGACTGTGACTTGGGCTGTGTGGGACACAAACGAGGATAGTGGGACTGTTCTGGCAAGCAAATATGCCAGTATCCTTAGGAGAGAAGGAACCCCCAAGAAGTCCTTCACCTGCTCTACTCATCTGTGAATCCTTCCTTTGCTTCTGGAGTAGTGTAGTACACTGACAATATGAACTCCGTGGGACTGAGAGATCTCCCCTGTCCCTGCGTATTTCTGCTACTCGACACGTGGGTGCAGTGTCATGTGACTCAGTGACTGTCTTCCTTTGAGTCTTTCTGGTCAAGAAATTAAGATTAAATTGTGCAAATTGCATGGGAGTGGCCTAGAAGAGTTTGCTCTTAGGAGCTGTACAGCTCTTTTAATGCACCAAAGTCAGGAATATTGTGAACACTCAGAAGTTTGTGACCAAACAGGAGGCAGGCGGGAACCTCCCTGGGTCACAGCTGAGCAAAGCTGTTCTGTTGGTTGTGAAGCCCATAGATCTCTCAAGGCAGCCTAACTTGCTGTCTGTGCAGGTCCCTACAGGGTCAAGTGATTTGGCATCTATAGGATTGGGTCTATGCTTTGAGGAAGTGAACTTAAGCCTTTTTAAGGGTCTAAGAAACTTTGGAAAAGTTTTCTATGTGCTTAGACAGCAGAAGAAATGTAAAAATGTACTGTAAGGAAAGAAAGACTTTCCGCAATTTTCAGTCTATGCTAGACCTAAAGGTACTGTAAATCCAACATTAAGTCCTTTTTAGTGGCATTTCTAGCCTGACTTTTTAGTTGAAGAGCTTCAGATGTAGGCAGCCAAACTTGTGAATCCTCATAAATCCTAATGAATCCTTGTGAATCTTTGAAGCTTTGCCCATCATTAACAGCCTTTCCATGAAAAAAATATTCAACATGTGCACCATATGTATGGGTATGTGCTGCTGTAACTATTAATAAAAACAGCAATATTGTCATCTCAATATGTTTATAATCCACAGCTATGGAACTGCCTTCCTAGTGTTTGCATTTTAAGAAATTAGATTCCCATCTCCATTGTATAAACATTTAAGAAGCATCACCTCATTGCAAAGTGTTCCCCAAATACATGTTTTTCTTTGAAGAGATTCCTACTAGCGATGTGTCACTAGTGTGAAGGGCAAAGTTATCTACTCATCTAATTGGTTCAGCTCCACTGTGCCGCAGAATTTGACATTATCATTTCTCAGGGTCTAACATAATTCATACAAAAGATCAATTTGTTATACTTATCATGTTAGTATAGAGCACCCTTAATAACAGGACATTTTATGCGGCATTAGCTTTCCAGCATTTTTAGTGCAGAGAAAATATCTTTTTTTTCTTAGCATTAATTTAGGCAGCTCTTACTCAAATGTTTTGCCCTGCTTTTATAAATTAATTAAATTAATTGTATTGTAAATATTTATCTTCCTTAAATCAATGTGGAATCAAAATTAATTAGTTTGAAAACTATGAATTACCATTCAGTATCATATTTAAACATAACAAATTAACAGGATAATTTTTCTGCTCTGCTCTCTGCGTGTGAAAGCTAGCCAGTGTAAACCTCAAGATATGGCTTCCTTGTCCTCAGCTGTCTTTAAGCGCAGGCCTCTTTTGACAAGTTTTTGACATTGCTCTTCCATCAGGTTCCTTACTTTCGATTGTGGAATGACAAGTCTATTTTGTGGCAATGTGAAATGAACCATGTACTGCTACCGCTGTCTCATGTCTCCTAATGGAAGGTTCACAGCATGAACAATTGGGACTTTCTCCAGGCAGGGGAAAAGCACTTATTTTCAACCCCTAGCTTTAATCAATCAAGATGAAACTGGAAATCGCTGTAAAGTAATGAATGTCAATTTATGTACGTGCTATTGATTTTAGAAATTTAATGCTCTGTTTCCCTATTTTATGTTGACCTTATGAAGCTTAAAGATGAACACAAAAGGTGAATATTCTTGAGACAATATTGGTTTTCCCCTGGAAATATGAACAAATTTTTTTGTACCTTCTCTGTGTGGAGGAAATAAAAAAAAAAAAAAAAAGAGGGGGTCATCTGGAATTTAAGCCAAAGGGCTGTACCAATTCAAGGGATTGGAGAAAACAGGGTCATGTTATTAAATCCATTTGTTGCAAAACGAACAAACTCATTCTTGCAAGACACATCCCAGTTGTTGTCGTCTTGGCATACTGAGGTTTTGGGTTATTAAAATTCACCCTTTGGTTAAATGCACTCTTGATTTATCATTCGTTATTTTTATATAAAGTGTGAAGGTATTGTTTTGAATAATTTACTGTTCATCTACCTTGTAGTTTGCATGCTTTGTGCTCCTTCATAACTCTCTGACAGAGAGTGAGAGAGAGATTAGTAAACATGACCCCAGAAGACCTCTGTAAGTGCCTGTCTAGCATAACTTATTGGCTTCAGCTTCTCTGCTCTGAGCATCATTAGCTTCACTGGATACATTACACATGAGTTTTGCTATTGCTTATCTTCACAAAGTTTCCATCTCCCCGTTTTTTATTCCCACATAAGAAACCTGGGCACTGTCAGTTAAAGTATACTCCCAGGGATTCACCCTCTCCCATGCAGAGAAAGAAAGAAGTGACTTCAGAGATTATATAATTTGAACCTACACTGAAAAACCCCATTCCCATAATGTTGTTTCACTGATTCCTCCTAAGCATAGAAAACAATTCCAGTAAGAAACTGAATGTTATGCTGCTGTTTTAATCAGTCACAGCATTCTGCTCTTACAGAAGCAGTAAGAAAACACATACAGAATGTCTTGTTCACTCAGAGGATTTCTTGTTGATCTCCACTGTATATTTGTACAAAAGCTCTCCGGGGATTTCTCATGTTACTTCCATGAATACACAGGAACAGGGAAGAGTGCTGGTGGTAACAGCATGCCCTAAACCAGCATATTCTTCTACCACTCTGACTAGTGCAAAAATTGTAGCCAGCTCTGAAAGGCAGGTTTTTCCCCTCTTTGCAATAGTTTTACAAATGAAATCACAATGCTCCCTTAAATTACTAGTGCACTTGACTCCACGATCAATTTACTCCATTTTCAATATAGACTTTGACAAGAATGATTTGTTTATGCTGTCACGTGAATCGGTCTCAGTAAATTAGACCTGTCAAAGTTACTTCTTCTGCACAATAGTGTTTGCTTTATTTTTGACACCTGTGCAGATGGGAAAGCTATTGTAAATAGTGTGAAAATTTGACTCAGAAGGTAAGCTATCTGCCTTTAGATCCTATTGCCGCTGTCAAAAATACATCTCATCAGTCCACGGGAGTATTTTTTACTTAATTTGGAATTGGTAGCTAAAAACAATAAAAAATCAAAGTCTGGATTTTGAATATACACTACCTGTGTATACCAAAACACATATGAAAGTCAAACAAATGCATCTGTGAGAGTATGCACATAGCAGAATGTTGTACTGCAGAACTGTAGAGGGATGTCACATCACCATCAAAGTATTACGCAGCATGACAATGTAGCAGCATTATCTGCCTTTTTTTCTTTTCTTTTCTTTTCTTTTTTTTTATTATTTGCCCCCTTTTTATCATTGCATTTTAGCGAAGAATCAAGGTCTAGATTGTGTCCTGGGGTTCAGCTGGACCTCTTGCTTAGCCTTGGCATCAGCGACCTCAGTGAAATCTTCTCTGAGGTGAGCTCCCTCTGTGATTTGAGGTCTTGCTGCCCTACGCGGATGGACAGATTGCTTGTGAGCTTGTCCTGGGTGGAAGGGAAGTAGCAACTCAACGTTAATGTGCCCAGGCTTGTTCCTTCTGATGGCCAGATACTGGTGTAACCAAGATCAAAACTGAACCTTGACACTCAACTTCACAGCATGCTTCAGGATGCTGAAGGAGAATAATTGTAATGATAATTTCTTAGGAGAACAAAACACCATTTAATCTGCTTATGGAACTTAGAGTTGGTTCATGGTGTTAATTACTATTAAACAACCAAAAAAAAAAGTGTGTTAGTGGTAATGCACTGAAGGGTCAACCAAAAGCCCTCAGTTTTATCTGAGTGACAAAGCTGCATCACTTGAACTTGCGGATTTTGGTGCGAGGTTCTATTTGAATCATAGAATCATAGAATGGTTTGGGTTGGAAGGGACCTTAAAGATCATCTAGTTACAACCCCCCTGCCATGGGCAGGGACACCTTCCACTAGACCAGGTTGCTCAAAGCCACATCCAGCCTGGCCTTGAAGACATCCAGGGATGGGGCATCCACAGCTTCGCTGGGCAACCTGTTCCAGTGCCTCACCACCCTCTCTGTGAAGAATTTCTTCCTGATATCTAATCTAAACCTCCCTGATTTCAATTTGTACCTGTTACCCCTTGTCCTATCACTACAGGCTCTTGTAAAAAGTCCTCTCCCAGCACCCTTGTAGCCCCCTTCAGGTACTGGAAAGCTGCAATGAGGTCTCCTCGGAGCCTCCTCTTCTCCAGGCTGAACAAGCCCAGTTCTCGCAGCCTTTCATCATAGCAGAGGTGCTCCAGCCCTCGGATCATCTCCGTGGCCTCCTCTGGACTCGCTCCAACCAGTCTATATCCTTCTGATATTGAGGGCTCCACAGCTGGACGCAGCGCTCCAGGTGGGGTCTCACCAGAGCAGAGTACAGGGGCAGAATTTGCTGGCCTTTGCCAGTGCCAGGGATACTTTTGGTTTCATTTAGACCGATGCATGGTCACCTTGAGTTAAACCACAATGAACCCACTTTAAACCATAATGAAAGTATTGCCATTTCCAGTGACGTGGCTCAACTGTTGTACATAACAGGCTTTGTTTAATCTGGAGCAGCCTTTTTACGAAGACTGGCCCTTAGTGCTCATTAAAGCAATGGAGTGATGTCTGCTTAGCTCGAGCCTGAATTTTGTACTTAAGGAAATCTTCCAAATTGAGAAGGAAAAAAATGTAAAGATATTGGGGTAAACTGAAATCAGTAACTGCTAAAGAAAAACAAGCCACAAAAGTGATTAACAGGATGATCTGCTACTAGTTAGCTGAAGAGCCACATTAATTTGGCTCTCTGGTTCCTAACTCTGCTTCTTCCTATCAATTCACCTATGTGTTTTTAATTTGAATGTTCTGCTAAAAAAAAATAGAGCACTCGGTGCTTAACAGACCTTTGTGATAGAGTTCATTTGATCCAGGCAGGCCCAATTTATAGCTGCTGCTCCCCAGAGCCTATTTACTTTGCTAGGATTATGATTTGCTGTTGTAATATTGGGATGCCAACAAAAGAAACCAAAGACAAATGTTGTTGATTGATGGTACCCTATGTTTCTCCAAGAGGAGTGCTTTATCAACATCATAAAGGACCTTATCCTTTCCAAAAACAGAGTGGCTTTTGTGGCCATGACAAACAGGAAGGGTTTTTATCATTAACATTGTAAGCAGTTTTGTAATCAGATATATTTCTGTGTGACCAAGCAACTCCTGGTGCTTATTTGAAGTGTCTCTTCTTATTTGAAATTGTGCTCTAAAACCTGAAAGTAGAGTGAATATAGGATTTTTAAAAGAAAACTCATTTTTACATCAACAGCATTGGCAGGGGGGTTATTGTTGCAGGTTTCTCTTTTTTTCCCTCCAGTTTGCAATTGTGGACAGTCAGTGATATTTCTTTATTTTGGAGTAAAAAACAAATGATTTGAATAGTCCTGTGTACTTGATACGTTTTTGTTACAGAAATCTGTCTCCATAATTGGTATACTGTCTTGCAAACCATTGCGTGTGTTAAGTAGCCTTTACTTATATGAATAATCTCATTTACTTCCTTGGGGCAGGAATATTTAAGTAGTAAAGAATATTTCAAAGATGAGGCTTTTGCTAGCAGTAGTTTTTAACTCATACCATTCTGCTTCCTTTTCTGTCCTTTAAGTAAAGTATGCATGGATTTGACCTCAGAATCAAGAGCAGCCAGATCTCACTGGCTGTTACTGGTGTAACCTGTGCTCACCAGAGCAGTTCTAGTGGTTTGGAATAAGGGTCACGTGGGTCAATTAAGCTTTGCTGGATTAAGTCCTTCTTTCACTGTTAGGGTATGATGTGCTGTTGGCATTGCTGCTAAAGTCTGCTACACGTGTCTGTTGGTAGGTTTGTCACATACGAGCTGACACCCCTCATACTGGTGAGGGCTCCAAGAACACTAACAGTCCTCAATGCCCTGCCCAGCATCCCCGATGCCCCTGCTCATGGCCTAGGAGACCCATTGCAGCTCAGCGCTGGGGCTTACCTCCCAGCCAGGGCTTCGATTGTAGGCGTGCACGGCCCCAGCCTGCTCCTGAACTGTCCCTTGGATTTTCCTCAGCTGACCTTGGTGTGTCACCTTCTGTTCACCTGTGGATCACTTGGTCTGTTACCAGGCCGGGCTCTGGTGCTGCGGGACTCTGCCCTGGGCTCAGCACCCAGCCTGTGCAGTGGTCTCACGGCTCCTGTCTGGCCAGCCCTCAGCAAGCAGCCCCGCTGGTGCTGCTCCCTGACTATATGACTCAGGGACCTGCCTGGAAAAACTTTTATGGTTTGTGTTTCAGACCTTGAGGGGAAAGTTAAAGAAGAAGAATGTATTAATAGTTTTTTCAGCAGCCATTAACTTCTGAAAGGTTGTTTTTCCTAATAAGAGATTTGCCATTCTCCTACCCCATAGAATGTAGCACTGGCTCTTGTCCTTATCCTGCTGGCGGTTCTCAAGCTCCCTGATTATAAAAACCAAACCAAAAGAAAAGAAGAAAAGGCAATAAAAACCAACCTACTAAAAAAAAAAAATAATCTGTTTGCACAGATTTCTTACTACGGGTCTGAGCTTGAGACTCCTGCTCAGTCAGAGTTCTGACTGAGCCAGACATTTCTCCAGCACAGCTGACCTCAAACAGTAGATGGGCTATTGAAGACTCCAGCTTCTCAATGCGAGGATCAACCTTTCCTTTTTCACTCCGTTTGAGTACCTTCCTCCTCACTTGCAATTCCCAGCCCACGTCAGTTCCTTTACCTCTTTGAGACCTGCCTTCCCCCTCATCTCTGGCTCTAGCTCCTTGCCTGTCTCAGCATCGTTATCTACCCTGGGTGCCCCACTTCTCTCTTCCCTAACAGAAGTGTTCCTCCTGCTGGGTATCCTTCTTCTGGTGTTTGTTTTTCTTTTTTCTGGGACCCCAGCATGCAAGTAGCAGTGAGGACTGAGGGCAAGTAATTCCCTGACAGACCATTCAGAACATGCAAGCCTTGTTACCCAGAAAGCATGCATGCTCTCCCAGCACCCCATGCACACTTGTTACCCGTTAGCCACCGGAAACCCAAGTAAATTGTCCTGTTGTCTGCGTTCAACCCTTGGGCAACGATGAGTGGATCTAGTCTAATATACGTGTACTATAGGTCTGATTTTTCTGTTAGTTTATGACCACCTGTGTTCCTTCAGGTGTATTTGATTTATAGGGTGTGGAACTATTTTTCATGCTGATGGTACAACCTCTAACACCACTCAGTAGGCCCTGTGTGGAACAGGGAATGTGCTTTGACATACCGTAGCTATGAACAGTTACTGGTGAAGAAGTAATCATCTGCACATCTGTCTCTCTCCTTAGTTTGAAAAAGGAAAGACAAGAAGTGCTAGGAGTTGTTACACCTTGGCAGTGAGTGTGGTACAGCTGTTGAGGTACAAAACAATTGCACTTCTAGTGGGTACGGTGGTGTTGGGTTGATGGTTGGACTGGATGATCTTATAGGTCTTCTCCAACCATAGTGATTCTGTGATTCACAGCAATCACATCTACTGGCACCTGGGGAACAAATCCAGCTGTCGGTTACTGCAAAGCCCTGGTTTAGGGATTTATTCCGCATCGAGTAGATGTCAGAGAGGAGGCTGAGGAAGAGATTCTCAGCTGATACCCACTGATTTACATCCAACTGAAGCTGCAGAATGAAAAGTTGGGAAAAGCTGGCCCTTTGATTTTCATGTGATTACTGAATGTCTGCAAGTTTGTGCATGGCTGTAACTGCCATTGGGTGGCCCACAGAGAGAAGGGAAGGTTTGTTAGGATTTGGGTAGTATGTAGAGGAATGTGTGTGCATGCTGGGATGGGATTTAAAGCTTCAAACCAATTAGATTTTTTAATTGTTTCTTTTTTTCTGTTCGTTAGCAGTTGTGATTAACTACCCTAGGCCAATAGGTAGCTAAAGCTCATCCCCATGAAGGGACAACACATCTGCACTGCTTTTAGAAATGTTAGAACAATGAGTCCTGATTTGTCCCTAAAATATCCACGATGCACAAAGACTGCATAAACCTGGTAAAAGAAGTGAGTTTGTTTACTGCTAACAAATTTTAGGGCAAAGCGAAAATGTTTATTTTCTAAACACATTCCCCTATTTTTGAAATTATGGGGTTTTTTGTTGACAAATAACAGTTTCAATATACTTGGCTTCGTGAGTGTTTGATCTAACCACAGTTGATGTTTAGCCATGGTAACACTCAGGATCATTTTTTCATGCCTATTGCTTTCTTGCCTCCCTCCCTCCACCCCACTCCCAC
>NW_010266629.1:0-254 GCF_000690775.1 Eurypyga helias | reverse complement strand
ACAGCCTCCCCGGCGGCTGTCGGACACAGGTGCCGCGGTCCCTCTGGAATGCGCCTTGCTCCTTCAGCCAGGGCAGGTGGTATTCACCCGCTTTCTCCCTTCCCCGTATGTCTTCTCCTCCTGTTTTAGCGTGGGGTAGTCACGTGTGGAGGTGAGCCCAGATCCGCTGTAGGAACAAGGGAAAACCCCGGTTTGCTGGCATGAGTCCGGCCCCGGCTTGTTCTCATAGCCGGGCCTGCAGTGACTGGCCGGGG
>NW_010266628.1:0-211 GCF_000690775.1 Eurypyga helias | reverse complement strand
ACCCCTCTGCTCCCGGTTTGTCCCCCCAGACACGGAGTACATCAGCACTGAGGAGCTGGCAAAGGTGGACAAGATGCTGACCCACCTGAGCGAGGAGTCCAAGCAGGCGGCTGCCACCACACTGGTGAGTCCCCCGTGACCCTGTCCCTCGGCTCCTGGCACAGCTGCCACTCGGCTCCGGGACCGGGGCTTTCCAACGCTGCCGCCAACC